>NW_017133675.1:0-803 GCF_001652005.2 Ceratina calcarata | reverse complement strand
ATATATATATATTATACACATGTCTTGCCATCAGATGAGCAATTACTCATATTAAATTACATGATATGATACATACTATAATATATCGAATGCTGGAGTGAGACTTCTCCCAGTAATAAGAGGTATTTACTATACAGGGTGTTTCATTCTTATTCTGTTCAACAGTATCAGATATTCTATATGATAAGAAATTTACAAAAATGTTAATGCACTGTAATAAAGTTGTAAACGTTTTATTGCAAAAATAAATGACCAAATTCTAATACGATCGATTGATCAGGTATAATGAACGTATCGTCTGTTCTTGCAAATACAGACATTCTTAGAAATAGCACTGTTAGAGGATATTCGTGGTATATTAATCAGTCATTAAATTGATTGATATCTCCCAATGTTGATATTAGTTGCATATACACTACAATGTATAGTAACGTGCATGCATATTTAGATGTAGTTTATTCCCGCTAATAAGATATACGATAAATATGACCAACACTAATGTCTCTTATATTATTAGTATTATGCCTGTGTTGCTATTACATTATACTTAAATATAAATTGTAGAATATTCAATGTATACTAACAGAAATCAAGAAAACAACAATTCCAAGTTTTGCATAGCTCTTTGTACCCTTGTCAACATAATTACTTAAAAATACAGGTAGGTCGAATATACATATGTATTTCTGTAATAAGTATATTGAAAAGAATAAAAATATTTCACCAATATTCTACATTGTTATCAATTTAGGTGTAGTTCACGATCATTACTATACTTAAATCAGTGTAGAAATTACAATAAA
>NW_017133674.1:0-450 GCF_001652005.2 Ceratina calcarata | reverse complement strand
ATGAAACGCAATCTACACCGCGGTAACACTCATATCTCGATAGTAAGATATCGTACAAACATTGAATATAATACTCAATACTAAATACTTCATGATGCTGATATGGATACGAATTTTGGTTCTGCTGCTCAGTCATTTTTTCCAAAATACATTCTAGGTCGGTGTAGACTACAAACTGCAGCCGCTCCTTTCGAAAATAATTTTGGAACTTTAATCAGTTGTCCTCTTCGTTAGGCAGTACAATAGCACAGTCATTTATTTGTTTGCACCGGATGGTGTGTGTTCCCAATTTGTGGCTCGAGCAGAAGTAGCAGGCACCTTGGAAAAAAAAAATGGGGGAAAGTGGCAGGTAATTTATTTATCATAATAATATCATGATATCATTTATAATAATCGGTGCAGTTCGGTATTCGGTGCATCGGTGCGTGAACAGTGTCATAGTGCGTTCGC
>NW_017133673.1:0-450 GCF_001652005.2 Ceratina calcarata | reverse complement strand
AATATACATATATAGTACGAAGAGAATTTGTTTAAAAATTTTTACAGCCAGAGTTAGCCCTTACGTTTCTTACAGTCAATATCACTCACAATACATCGCACGATCCCCTTTCCGATAGAGCTAGTTTATAAAAGCTTATTGCATTAGTCAGGGAAAATGGTTTAGGGGTGACGTCCGTCCGTTGCACAAGGTTTCCAGTCTATTTTTTCTATTAGCCCTCGCAGCCTCCTCTATTAATTTATTACCCCAGATTGCTGCAGTTATTGCGTTCCGTCCCTTCGTTGCAATTCGATCGTGATTCACGCGAGTTAAGAGAAAACAGGGCAAGAAGCTTTGCAGAGTACGAGCGAGGGTTCATTAAATAATTGAAACAAAATTAACCCGGAAAATGATTTTTCTTGCTTCCCTAAATAAATGTTCTAATAGCTGACTCTAAGCATAAAATGATCA
>NW_017133672.1:0-450 GCF_001652005.2 Ceratina calcarata | reverse complement strand
GAAATAAATATTTGAAATGCTAAGATAATTTACCACTTAACATTGTTTAAATGAAAAAATTTCCAGAGCAATTGGAAAAAATGGAAAATTCTGCACGCATGCACATAAATAACGTATGAAATTGGATGTAAAAAATCTGGACACACGCCAAAGTTGAATTGCTTTATAATGATTTTTCTTGCCCGTCGGCTTTTAATTTCTCCGTTAAAAAGTGCGCAGTGATCGTTACTGCAGTATTATATTTTAAACGGGACGCATATGCCAATTCAATCGCAAAAACGTATAACATGTATTTCTCTTTGCCCCCGCGTTTAACAGAATATTTAAATATTAAAGGTATTTCAATATTGTACAACATTAAATTTTGAATATTGGACATATTTAAATTTTAAATGAACGTAATCAGAAGTTAATACCGCGCTGAATATTGCACTGTGTCATTATTCGGTT
>NW_017133671.1:0-450 GCF_001652005.2 Ceratina calcarata | reverse complement strand
GAAAAGCGCACTAGAGGAGAAGCAAAGCTCAAGGCTGAGTTCTCGTCCGGTTTCATCAGCCCTGGTCGTCGAGGAACTTGCAGCCACCAAGACAGCGGACTCTACCCGTTCCTTCCGCCCCAATTACCAGGTCAAACTCACCACCAGGTTTGTCCTCTGAATTATTCTTAAAATACCGCATTCAATTGAGTCGGATTTCGTCTCTCATGACACTGGGAGCGGATCTCTCACGAGAGAATCAGCAATTCACGTTGGTCGACATCAATGCGTATGCAGCTCAAATCGAGGAGTTGCATAAGTCATTCCTCAAGGAGCATGCCTATTTGGAAGTTTCCTGGTCATCGTCATGTATTGATCACCCGTACATTACTGAATATTATTTTAGCCAGGAAACTACAGTAATCGCGACAGCCCGTCGGCGAATCTTAAATTGGAAGGCCAAATTCGAAA
>NW_017133670.1:0-450 GCF_001652005.2 Ceratina calcarata | reverse complement strand
TCTCTAAGCGTACCTTCCTATAATTTTACATGCCAATTTATCATTGTGGGATCGTGCGTGCATTATACAAAAAGTAACAGGCGCCGTTTGGTGATATGTTTGATGAATATTGAATACGAACGTTCGGCAGTACACACTATGATACGAAGTGTCTCGACTTCTTATCTGGTCACGACTGACGAGATCGAAAAGTTGACCTCATTAGCAGGGTAGAAAAGAGAAATGATAGTCGTTGAAAAGATGAAGAGCATCGATGGAAAAAAGGAAAAGAAACATGCGTAAAATCACGGATGAGAGTAATAAACAGAGATAAGACTTAGCGACCGAAACAAGCTCACAATGAAGAATGTTAAACAAAGTAGAAAATTAAGATAGAGAAACGACAGCCTAAAAGCACACGTGTCCGTTGCCAGATGCTATAACATGATAGAAAATGGTACCACCGGAAGA
>NW_017133668.1:0-450 GCF_001652005.2 Ceratina calcarata | reverse complement strand
TCATTTTTTTTTATTTTAATAAGAAATATAATTACAATTTAGTTTTTAAGTATTCGGTTATTTTTTTATAATAAAATTAAAAATGATTTGCTGACATTGCTGTGTTTTCATGCGGCATCAGCTGGTCTGTAAAAAAAGTAAAAAAGAACAGATTTAAAATAGGTCAAAAAAACAATGAGAAAGAAAAAATGAAAACTGGACACATACCATTCCCACCAATATTGGCGCCTATACTGATCTTCCATGAACGCAATGCGTTCAGCGAGCTCCTCGATCGGCATTTCAATATACACAGCGTCTCCTGAATCGATATCGATACTACTCATAACAACCATCACGAGGAAACAGCAGTAGGAAATAAGTACTTACCAAACAAATATCCTAGGTCATAAGATCCTGCCCAATCCCACAGTTCATCATTCATGGCTCGATAATCACGCCGCTCTTGTC
>NW_017133667.1:0-451 GCF_001652005.2 Ceratina calcarata | reverse complement strand
TTGGAACGTCTACTTCGAGATCTGTGTCAGCATCTAGAGCCTGGATTCCAGTTAATCTCCGTAGCCATTGTTTCTTCTCCGATCCCTTTACAATAACCGTTCGGGAGTGTTTCAAGGCCTGCGTCAAGCAATTCCTCACTTTTTCGTATTGTACATGTCCATCCCTTCAGTTAATTCGATGATGTTTTTTCGTTAGCCACTGGACGACATCCGAATGGACNTCCACGTACGTTGCATGAGTCATGATGTCTCGTCAATGTTTTTCAGACGAACTGAATCATATGTCTCACACTCTTTCTTCTGTTAAGTTAATTTGCGTACTACGATGATCAAAGGACTGTACTGAACGATACGATCCTGTATACTCAGGCAGTACGCACTTGTGTCGACCAACACGTTATCGTTACATTCGAAATCTATGCGCACATCGATAGCCGCACTCTTAACGGTT
>NW_017133665.1:0-450 GCF_001652005.2 Ceratina calcarata | reverse complement strand
CATTACGCTCATCCAATAACTGTAAAAAAAAATCAGTCAAATAGTGTTTGTCTGTATGTTAACAAAAATCTCAAAAAGGGACTCAAATATGTATATTATGCACTTGGGAGTGTTATATGGAATATTTGTAAGGCAAACAATATTATTGTGAATGATTACTAGGTCTCAAAAAGGCAAAATTAAGTTTTTACTTATATATGTCTCAAAACTAGTGTAAGATATTGAAATGGGAGATTCCTGACGTAATTTTAAACAACATTTTCCTTAGCGAAAAAGTTGTCCGAGGCACGGTTGAGGAGTTATTAAGAAAAGAAACCCGACCAATGAGAGCGCACGGTTGGCGCGAGCTTCCAATCGGGAGCGTTGGCTCGGACGCACGGCCTTCGACGCGTGAACAACCGATCCACTCAAGAAGAAGAGTTTTAAGAACATGACGAATAAATATGTATG
>NW_017133664.1:12543-12891 GCF_001652005.2 Ceratina calcarata | reverse complement strand
TCTTCTATCGACTGTTCAAGGTGTATAAGAGACGAGGCTGTGAAATAAATTCGTTTCCAAAGAAGGAGCGTTTGTCAAGAACGTTTCAAGGCGACGCGACTTGTCGCGATCTTATTCATTACGGCCTAAATACTTATAAACAGAGCGAATCGCAGCAGTTTCTCCTTATAAGACTGAAGGATCGCCTTGGATGCAACTGGGACACCGTGAGTCCATATCGGGTGCCGCGGAAGACGTTCTTGGACGATCGAGGTCGGCCACAGGTCACTGGCAATGACCTTACCCTAATTCCACAATGAAGTACATAAACTTTTGGGATTGACTGTATAGCCAATACATCCTTAAGAT
>NW_017133664.1:8389-10611 GCF_001652005.2 Ceratina calcarata | reverse complement strand
CGCTCCCGATTGGAAGCTCGCGCCAATCGAGCGCTCTGATTGGTCGGCGTTTTTTGTTAATAACTCTTCAACCACGCCTTGGATAACTTTTTCGCTAAGGAAAATGTTGTTCAAAATGACGTCAGGAACCTCGCATTTCAATATCTTACACTAGATTTGGGACACGTTATATTGTTTTATAAGGGAAACTATGAATGTGATTGCTAAATTGGGGTTAATACAATGAAGCCATGACTAGCTTATGTCCATGGCTCTCTTCTTGAAATCCTTTTATTTAACCATTTCGAGTTTTCAATGCCCCTTTAAAAGTTTTTAATAATACAATTTTATTACAATTAAAAAGAATTGAATGGCAGGACTGTCGCTAGTTAAAGCGCGCCGGGAGTCAGAAGGTTAAGTAAATCCGGTTGGGAAAGAGTTTGACAAAGTGACGAGGTTTCACCGCGAAAGGAGCATCAATCACAGATCCTGCTCTAGGTTCGTAGAGACCATTAAAAGAGATAAAGAGAGAGAGAGAGAGAGAGTAAAGAGCCGAGGCTGATTTACGCGTGGTCGATACAGGTGACAAAAGAGCGGTCGAGCCTATTCGACGGAATAAAAGCTTTCGGTGAACGTCTATTACGAACGGAGTAACCGGTCGACAATTGCCCCGAACCCTTTTCACCTTGATCACTCCGCGGCAGCGCTACGTTAACGTCCCGTGAAGTATCTTATCCCCCGTACGTAGCGAGGTACAAGGCGCGCGTCTTCCCTCCTCTTCCATTCCCCCTTGGAACACAATCTCTCTCTCTCTCTCTCTCTCTTTCTCTCGCGGTCCTCCCGTAGCCGACGCAAACTCTGTCCTACTCGCGCTCACGCGACGCGTCCACCGAGGCGGCGATAAATCCACGCGCACACACGGACGCGTCTAAAGGGCCCATATAAAACCCGCAGGGTAGATCCATTCCTTCGGGGATTTCCCTCCGGCTGCGCCCCTCCGTACGCCGTTCTTCGTCCTATCCGCGACCTCGCGGGTCTCCGTCTCTCTGTCGCTATACCAGCCGAGCGTCCTCGGCCAATCGATACGCGATACCGACTTCCCATGGTAAATCGGTTCTTATGCCCGCAGCGAAACGGACCCACGGAGTGGCATTATACATATTCTGGAGCGCGATGCACGCATCGTCCGCGCCGGTGCACGCATACACCCGGACGCGACGTACGGTGATCCACCGGGACCGAGTGTGTGCGTGCGCGCGCTCCTTGTATGGATAATGGGCCACTCTATGTTAACCCTATTGGAGCTCTAGCAGCGCTCTCCGCCGTATCGGCGGATGCACTTATCGCCGTACAATTTCATCGGCACTTAAAACGTCATCTCGCGAGGCTCCACCTTTTCATCAGCTGCTAATCTCGCGAGTACTCCTCTTCTCCGTTGTCCCGTCCGATGCTCCGAGGAATTCCCTTGCACGATCTGTGTATGTGTATTAGGCGAGTATCACACCGTGCGCCTTCGACGGAGTCCCGATGATCACGCGACTTTTCTATTTATCTTATCTCGGCTAATACAGTGGAGCAATGACTAGCTTAAGGACGTATTGGCTATACGGTCAATACTAAAAGTTTATGTACCTTAGAAATAATCATTTGATATGATTAAAAAGAAATCAGACGTTGGAAGGATAGTGATAATAATAAATTGCTACGTGCTAGAAAGTATAGAAGAAAATGTCTAATTAATTGTTGACGTATGTACAATAGTTGTAGCTATTGACGTGCTGTACATGAAAGGTTTTATGTATTTTTCTTACAATTTGAGTATTTTATGAGTTACATATGATTATTTGGCATTTTATTCATGTTGACAAAATTCGACCATTCCACCGTCGAAATGGCGAACTTTTGGAAAAAAATTTCGTTTTCCTTCAATAACTTCTAAACCGTTGATCCTACGAGAAAATTGTATAGGACCTTTCTTGTAGAGGACGACGAGATCTACAATTCCTGTATAAAAACTTTTCGCTAGCGTTAATAGTTTACGAGTTATTCACGAAAAACGAAAAAACAGTTTTTTGCAAATAACTCGTTAAATACTGATGCTAGCGAAAAGTTTTTATACAGAAATTATAGATCTCGTCGTCCTCTACAAGAAAGGTCCTATACAATTTTCTCGTAGGATCAACGGTTTAGAAGTTATTGAAGGAAAACGAAATTTTTTTCCAAAAGTTCGCCATTTCGACGGT
>NW_017133664.1:1539-6359 GCF_001652005.2 Ceratina calcarata | reverse complement strand
CAGCGCCAAAAGTTCGAGATCTCTTTTTAATAATTAATTAAAAATATTTCCCAGAAATGAAGTTTGATCAATAAAATATTTACGATTAATCAATGAAAACGTGACATTATCTAACGAAACTAGATAGCACCTTTCGGAAATGATTAAACCTCTTCTTAAGCAACTTTCTCCAAGTTTACCTTTCATTGGTTGTTGATTTTACGCGCTCCGTTCGTTCTTTTTCATGTTAATCTCTAAACCGCGAATCAGCTACGAATTAGCTTTCTCTCAGGAATAAACGGAATTCTGTCGCTTTCGAATCGTTTGAATTGCCACGAATTTCCGGTATAATTATCCGGTTAAATTAAGCATTGACGGTGTCGATAAAAGTCTGATAGAAGTGATTATAAGACGTAATAATAAAAGCATCGACTTCTCGATTTCAAGGCCATACGCGTCGATCAGGCGATTAGGCGCGGCAGCGGCTCGCTGACATCTTCCCAAGATGCATAACGGAGTGCCGCGGGGCTCAACTTATCGGCGGATAGATCAGCCTTTACAGTCCTTAGAGTGTTAAATGACGTGTGGTATCCACAGAATCTGAAGCCCGATCCGCGATCATCTATACCCGCGGCTTTCCTCGACCCCTTCAACCGCCGCGCTAAGGAAAATGTTGTTTAAAATGATGTCAACCTCCCATTTCAATATCTTACACTAGTTTTGGGACATGTATATAGAAAAATCTAAATATAATTTATTTTAGTACATATGTTCGTTTTTAATGGAATTATGAAATGTATACAAATAGAGTTTCGCATGAAAGTCAGAAACTGGAAATGAATATTCTATTAGACTTGGCCATCGACGACTGAATATCCGTTCACGTCCTATGATTAGTCCTGTACGAAGCGTTTTGATCGAACAAGCGTACAAGCATGAAGCATAGTAGTGGTTGTCGAGATAGTAGGAATGAAGACGTGCGGCAACGGACGCAGCGTTGGCACCGTGCAATCGCAGGTGGTCAATTAGAATCCGCGTTCCCTGGCACACCACAGTAATCGTTACCCCTTTACAGCTACCCCTTTTTTCCTGTGTATATAATTACGAGGCCCGGGGCTCTTTCCGCGCGTTCCGTAACGATCCACGCCTTCCTCCTACTCGGTCAACCCTCCATCCATCCCTCTCGCTGCGTTATCTTATTTTCTAATTCTATTCCCGTTCGAACATCTCGTTGGTTTCTACGGTTGGTACACGGGCTCGACTGTTCTCTAACGGAACCGTCGTTCATTTTATTACAGCAAAAATTCCACGATGGATTCTACCTTCTTTCGGTTCGTACGCCGAGTTATGAAAGGAAACGGCCCTTAGGGCGATTCGCAATGAAACGCTCTTACGATGTACTCGCTAGTTTCGTTATGTAATTAGTATAGACTTGAGAGTTGAATAGAGACGATAACGTCAGGACAGATGTTAGCATTTACGATCAATGAGAAATACTTTTAATCAATTTGTATATACGGAGTGTTCCAGAAAAAGTGTTACAGCTAAAAAGGGGTGTTTGTGAACAACAATTTCTTTTGGTAAAATGCAATGTAAGTCATGGTTTTTGAATTATTAACGAAAAACAGTGACCAATGAAAGAACGCGTAGGGCCTGCGCTCAGTCACTGAAGTATTCGCTCGTGGTATTCTGCCATTGGTCAGTGCAGGCCTTACGCGCGCCCTCATTGGTTAACGTTTCTCGCTAGTAATTCAAAAACCTAATCTTACATTTTGCCAAAGGAAACTATTGTTCTTAATACTTTTTCTGGGACTATTTAGTATAAACTATTAAAAAGTCGACGACCTATAAAATTTGAGTGGCAGTGAGGGAATGCGAACGAGTTAAATTTTTGGAGATATGAACATTTCCGCGAAGCAGGCGTGCAAAAGTTGTAGCGAACGAGTCTGTACGAGCGTTACTGTAAGTAACCAGTCCGCGGCGATCGAGCAAGGCCGTTCCGCGATCGCTCGTGCGCGTCGCCGATGGAAATTCAGCGCAACGTGACGTTCGGTTTCGTCGAGAGCGAATTCCCTCGGCAAAATCGAGAGTGTCTCCAACGACCGTAACTATTTAGCATAACTGTCGCGTGTTACGTACGACCACGAGTCTCCTGATTAGATCTAACTGCGAGAATTCCGCGAGGACCGACGTACGCTTGTTACGTCAAACCTAATCAAATTAAAAACGTAATTTTGTATCTTTTGCGAAACTCGCATATTCACTGGACCGAAAATCTCGGTCCTGCATTGAATTTCAACGCGTTTGCGTCATACGCCAGTAATAAATATTCAATATTTTATTTAATAACGCAATAATTNTAAATTGATTATGAAATTATTAAAAGATTTAATAATTGATTATCAATCACTTAAATTCGAAATAGGTTATGTCGAAACGATGCGATGTCATTGTCCACTCCGTTCGATCTAAGAATTTTAATAGAACAACCTCGAACAAGTGAAAGTTAAGCTGGAACTTGTTCCGGTTTTTCTAAATATTCTATGAATATATAAAAGTCGCTTTGGCCACGTGTGAAAGTTAAATAGTTCACCTTTTTGCGACGGATTCCGGGTGCTCGTAAAAATGTGGATATTAATGGCGTCGAACGATTTCGCGGTATTATCGATCGGTAATAGCGTGTTCGGCAAACGACCGTAATATACAAAGCGGATAAAAAAAAAGAGAGGGGAGGGGGCGGGGGGGAGGGGGGAAACGGGTAACAGGTTGCAGTTATGAAACGCAGCGGAGTCGAACCGACGTCGATCGAGTCGCAATCGATTATGGGCCTGCCACGGGACTTTCTAACTGAACGAACGGGGGTACGCGAGATAAAACTGCCGCGTGTCACGTTGCGAATCGGGGTTGAAATTCTAATTTGCTAAAACGGTTCGATCCGTCGAACTGATACAGTCGCCCGGTGGTCAGTCCGGTTCTATATACGTCATAATTTCAACTAATTTTTCCGACGATTACTCGGGGGGGATAGACCGACGTTTCTATTTCGAGGCCGAACGGACCGTGACGCGCGTTCACGTGATTGATAACGGAGACGGAGTAAGTAGTTACGCGCGGACACGTTTAACGGTTCGGATAGATAAACTATCGAAATGCACGAGTCAAGCGAGATATGATCCGCAACCTCGTTTCGGCGAATGATTTCCCGAAACAACTCGTTTCCCTTATGGCCGCGAATGACGTAACCGCTGGCCAGTGTTTCATGTTCCCGCGAGAATGCCGCCATTATTCCGACTACTGTTCTGACGAACAACACGTGATACACCGGGCGCTCGTAACACAAAAATTGGAACAATTTTTTACAGTCTGCCATTGATGGGGGAAATATTTACAGCCACAAGCTGTAGATAGATGTACTTAAAAATCTTCGTTACGTGTTAATGCATACTTAAACATTAACTTTAGTTAGCAAAAAGAACGTAGATTCTTGAAACAACTTTCAAACAGTCTGCCATTTATTTGAGCACAAGGCAAGATTGCGCAATCCATGAAAAGCTTATTGGCAGATGGTTTCCTCCAGTACAAGAATAAAGCGTACTTATGTTAGTTAGCAATTAAATCGTATAAGAACAATCGTCTAAGAACAATTTTTTACAATCTGCCAAGCTCAATTTAGGCTAATGTTAGCGTAAAGTTGACGAAATTTCACAAGGCAGACTGTTTGAAAGTTGTTTCAAGAATCTACGTTCTTTTTGCTAACTAAAGTTAATGTTTAAGTATGCATTAATACGTAATGAAGATTTTTAAATACATCTATCTACAACTTGTGGCTGTAAATATTTCCCCTATCAATGGCAGACTGTAAAAAATTGTTCCATTTTTTGTGTTACGAGCGCCCGGNCTCTACGCTTAAATTTCTCGTCACGTCCCAATCATGATGTAAAAACATAAGGTGTGTTCTTCCGGCGTGTTCAAATGTGTCGCTGTTTGCGTCTTCCACTCATCGGCCATATTGGAAGTACGATGACCTATTGTTTATTTCAAACACGCATATATATTACACTCCGAGAACCTAATTTTTGACATGTTTACGATTTTAAAATTCGCTCTGTTTTAATATGAAGCGTGATTGGTTAGAAATCCAAAATGGCCGACGAGTGGAAGTGTCCGTGTACAAATGGATGTTCAAATGGATGCGCAAGAACACACCTTATGTTTTTACACCATGATAAAAAGTAATCTGTTTTTAGCGGCGCGTCGATCGCCGGTAATCGATACGATTAAAGTGCGTATAATACAGCGGAGTTGACCACCCCGCGGTGAATATAATCACGAATAATTATATTTTCTATAGGCGGTGATAATTGCACGGAATACCGCCGGCGGATGAGAGAGAACGCAACGGGTAGATGGAGGACGCGCGTAGAAGACGTAGAGGGACGTTGCGGCGGGAGAGCCGGCACGGGGATAAATATCGCGGGGACAGGGAGAGTAGGGTGCGCGCAAGGGGAGCGTAACCAGGGGGAGAGTGGTGAGTGCACCGTGAAAGACCCTCCTCCGGGTAAGATAGTGTCCGTCGTGGAAAAAACGAGTGACAGGCGTTGTTAATTGGCAGCCTCTAGATGGCAATTAAGATTAATAACAAGCTAGCAATCGTCGGGCCGCCGTGCCGCGCCGATACCACGGTTGACCGTGCGCGCGGGCGCGCGTGCTCGTACAGTGGCCACAGAAAGTAGCAACCCCTCTGCATCAACCCTAAACAGCCTTCGCCTCTCAGCTTCGTCATTAACAAATATTATATGCTAATTCAATTGATTTATGGCAATTTTTTAACACTAAATTAC
>NW_017133664.1:0-1126 GCF_001652005.2 Ceratina calcarata | reverse complement strand
AAAAAATAATCTTTGGCTCAGATCGTTCTATGAAATAATTGAACCATAAAATGAATTCAGTCTCCTTTTGGTGAACGATGTATCGTTTATTGACAGACAGGTAATAAAACGCAGCGTGGCTCTCGCTTTCAAATTCACTCTCGCCGTCAGAACCTTGAGAGAACAAGCCTGATCACCTGTCACCGGGAGCCGAACCGTATTCTCGTTTTCAGTCCTCCCGAAATGGACACACGTTGGACACACTGTCTCCCGTTTTGGCAATGGGCGGTACTTCTTTTCAATGCTCGTTTTCGATATGGGTCGAGGCCGTTTTTCAACCGAAGGCCCGAGAAAGGTTGCGCGATGCCAAAAAATAATCATCTCACATTTCGCAGTGAATAATTCTTCACTTCTCCCATTAATTCCAGTGCACAAATTGTTTTTTTTTTTATTTTAAGGTCTAAGGTCGATAAACTTTTGGGACTGACTGTATAGCCAATACATCTTTCATACGACCTCTCCGGGAGTGATTTACCCGGGAACAATGTTGCGCGCTGCGCATAAAACAACGAACGGGTGTAATTTAAAGCAATAAAGAAAATCGCGAAATCGGAGAGCTACCAGGCGGCACGCGTGTATACATATAAGCAATGGAAAAAGTTAGCGGGCCGCGAGACCAGCCGGGACACGGTACGATCGTAATGGCCGGCTTCGCGGCGGCGATAATAATGATCGATCGTTGCATAATCAATAGGTTACGCAATTTGCCCCGGTGATCGCGGCCGGGCCATGAATGACGGACACACACCACGCCAACGTCCCTAACGATCCCTAATTATCCGGATGAATCCCGAGACCGTGGCTCGGCCCTGTCGATCCTAACCTAGATGCGAATTTATGCGTCGTTCGTGCCTTGTTAATGCCTTATTCCTACGCGTTCTCACTCCCGTCGAACATCGGCAAAAGCAATACTCGAATGCCCTGGGAACGGTCTCATGGACACTATTTGAGATAAAGCTTTCAACAAAATTAATTAAGCACCTGATAGATACTTTTGAAAAGTTTCAATGCATTTTATTAGATAGTTTCTGAGTTATGATTAATCAAAGTTGACTACTTTTCGATTATGGGTATCCGAAAACTAGTG
>NW_017133663.1:0-450 GCF_001652005.2 Ceratina calcarata | reverse complement strand
AAAAACGCCGTTTTTTGTTTCTACTGAACCGGGAGTGTAGTGAGTACGCTACAAATTGTGCCGAAACACGGGAGCAGATCGAGAACGGTTAAATTACATTTTGATTAGAAAGATTGAACTCTGAAAGGAAAAGCACGCAAAGGAAAAAACATGAACCCCGAAGAAAACGTGCAGGATGGTGCTTCCAGCGAAGTTACAGATAAAAATGAGATCTAGGCGCATGAATTCCGTAACGTTAAATTGCCAACGTTCTGGAGAGAGGAACCTCGCCTATGGTTTATCCTTCTTGAGAGGGAATTCGCTGCGTATACGGTTCAAAAAGATGCGGTTAAAAGCTCGGCGATGTTACGAAATTTAGACGTAGATTCGTTGAAATTAATACTAGACGTGCTGGAATCCCCGACGGAAGAGAGTTCATACGAGAACATCAAGAAAGCGTTAATCGAGCGT
>NW_017133662.1:0-450 GCF_001652005.2 Ceratina calcarata | reverse complement strand
GTTAACCCAGGAATGGGTCCAATTTAGCTTTTGTATAAGTTAACGGGTTTGGACACGCATAATGACGGAGTATCTCGCGTTGGAGCCTCGCGAGAGCAATCGTGTTCCTGGGCTGTAGCGTAACGCAGGTAAATAAGTAAGTAAGTACTTGAGTTAGTACGCGGTTACAGTTAGTCGCGGGTGTAATCGAGCATCTGCGTACCACTGTTTTATGTGCGGACATCCTAGTCTTAGAGCATATACACAGTCTGTCCCGTTATCGAGATCCGACGCGTTCGAACTGCTTTTGTTGCCAGTGAACAGCAGAGATTGCGCTGTCTTTTTTGTCTTAAGACTAGAACTATCGACTGCTTTTGATATAAATATGTTTTTCAACATCCAAAACCAGTCATTTTTACTGATTTGTTAATTCTAGTGTTAAACAAATCACTATCTAAGAATGATTTATGT
>NW_017133661.1:0-450 GCF_001652005.2 Ceratina calcarata | reverse complement strand
GTCGTTTATTATGGTTGCTTTATGGCTATTCTTGCTATTTACAAGAAGGAATATCTCCTCTAACAAACATTGACCAACTTAACTAAACGGGGTGCAGATTAATAAAATAAATTAGACCTCCATAATCCCTTAACACGTCCTATTAATTATAAAAGTCTTGTCAATTGTCATGATCATCATCATTTACACTTCAGCGTTAGCCGCTCTGAGAGACCAAACTATACGCCATATTATTCTGATCCTCACCACCATCTTAAAAGTAGTTTTACTTATACTTGCTTTACTTGCGTTAGCAGGACGAGTATACTCGTCCTGGCAATGCGTGAGACCCTGCCAAAGACGAGTATACTCGTCCTTGGCAGCGAATGGGTTAAAGATTCAAGTCAAAAGATGGGTATTGATTCATCTTCTGAATGAATCGTCTTCTTTGGTCCACGTGTCTTACGAATT
>NW_017133660.1:0-450 GCF_001652005.2 Ceratina calcarata | reverse complement strand
TTAAAAATTAAAAAATAAAATACTATATTTGGATCAACTGCAATCAGTACGGGATAGATCCAAGGAAAGAATGACAGATTCAATACATGGAATTCCCTAAGCACCTTGTTACTGTTCCAATTATCGCAATACCTTTCCCTATGCAATTAAAGATTTTTGCATTTAAAATCTCTCCAGCTTTTAATCCTACCCTATCTCCAAGCTCTTAATATTAGTCTTCTCAGATATGTAAATCTATTAAAATACATTTCTTCTCTTTTTTGTTTGTAGAAAGTAATTTAAAATCAAATATAAATCATTCTAATGGCCAAGGATAAAAGTCAAAGCTCATACCACGCACAGCTAAGCCCATGCAAAATAACTAACAATCAGTGAAGAACCAGCACAAACCTATCTTTGTCTACAAACTACTTTTCCTTTTCTACCAAAACTAAAAGATAACTACATCAA
>NW_017133659.1:0-450 GCF_001652005.2 Ceratina calcarata | reverse complement strand
TACTTCAGCACGTGCAACGTTCATTTAAGATACAAGTGAAACATGTGTTGTGTTGGACTGATTCCACAATTGCACTAGCATGTGTTACGGACGAGGGTCAGCTGGAAACACATATTTCTGAAGGTGAGCGTCTCAGCACAACAGGTTTCGACACCGTTGTGTTGGCCGCGTGCACGACCTTGAGGGAGGCTCGCTTGGGTTCCCGGGGAAAACTGGCTCGCGTAGCTCGCGTATCTCAAGTATGGGTCGTATTGTGCGTGTTTAGTCTAGGTCGATATCTTGCTCGTAAATACATTTGATCGACGACGCTCGGGTAGATTTATTAGACTTAAGTAGCTTGCCGAAATTTTGTAATCGTTGTTCTCGGCGTATGGTTTTTTCAGAGTGAGAAAATAGTTGAGTTTTTCCTGCTCCACAGGCTTGCCTGTTTGGAGCCCATTTATTGCCTTC
>NW_017133658.1:0-452 GCF_001652005.2 Ceratina calcarata | reverse complement strand
ATGGGGTTAATAAGCTATTTTAGAAAATTCATTAAGAACTTTGCGTCAATGGCTATACCGTTGACACGTGACAAGAGCCCCAAGAACATGTTTTCCAAACAATAAAAGAACAATTAATATCGCGATAGGTGGTGTACATATTTGATCCGAATCATCCAACCGCGAGCTACACACAGATACGAATTCCATTGGAGTTAGAGCGGTTCTGCTGNTCTTATGAACTGCAAACCATGGCTGTTGTCCTCGCATTGAGATATTTTCGGGTGTACTTACTGGGTATAAAATTTAAAGTGGTAATAAACTGCAACGCTTTCCGAAAAAGGATTTATTGCCCCGCATAGGCCGATGGTGGTTGGAAACTCAAGAGTTTACATTCGAAGTAATGTATCGTCCAAGGACTAGTGTTAGGGATAGGTGGCCCTAACGCGGTTCAGCCGGGAGAACGGGTGTTA
>NW_017133657.1:0-451 GCF_001652005.2 Ceratina calcarata | reverse complement strand
GTGTATATAATATAGATGAAAGTTGTGTAAATAGTAATAGGAGGAAGTTATGGGATAAATTTAATCGAATTAAGGATAACAATGGACAAATAATAAATTTTCTGCAGTGCAAAGTGTGTGAAAGTGTCTACACATACAAGTCAGGTCAGGGAACTTCACATTTGCTGTGGCACAAATGCGGGACACTTGAGAATATGGAAAGAAGGAATACGCCAACCGTCTCTACCGAAGACAAGAAGAGAGTGTTGAAGGCGTGCGTAAAGTATTGCGCGAGAGATTTGCGTGCATTTAACGCAATAAGTGGCCCAGGATTCCAAGAGTTACTGCAAACGGTCATGAATGCCACACGCAAATATGGGAATATTGGATCGATGGATATTTTGCCGCATCCCACAGCAGTTTCAAGACACGTATTGGAGGAAGTCGAGCAGTTGAAACAAGAAATTATGCC
>NW_017133656.1:0-451 GCF_001652005.2 Ceratina calcarata | reverse complement strand
CTACATTCATATGAAAACTAACACAAAAAGAGAGAAGGGAACATATCACTCAAACACCCATTAACATATAAAATAATAATAATAATAATATTAATAAGAAAAGACTCGGCCCGAAATTCATAATGACGAACCAGCAAATCTAATCTAAAATACCAATTCATCCGAACTCAGATAAACCCCTTGCATCTAGCCGACTTGCACCCGGACACCCAAACGGTTCCACAAACGAAATATAAGATGCATGAGAAATTACACACCGATGACGCAAGACCCATCGAAGATTCTCAGACTTACAATTAGACTAATTGTTGGATTGAGTATATTTTTCTTTTTCGGGAAATATTTTAAGAGACATTTTTAACAGTTATTCCCTAACGGTCGTTTTTAACGGGCAAATTTTCCAAGGGTCCTCTTAATGTGAGGAACGTGAGGAACGACAAAGTTTGAGAAA
>NW_017133655.1:0-451 GCF_001652005.2 Ceratina calcarata | reverse complement strand
AATACCCTTCCTTGAGCTTAAGTAATTTATTATAGCTACGCATTTGGAAAAGTTAGCTGTGTGGCCCTCGCCACAGTTAGTACACCTTGGAGGAACCTCAGGTGGTTTGGAACATGCAGAAGTGTGGTGATTTTCTCCAGACTTGACACACTTTGGTGGTCGGTTACAATTGGATGCAGAATGGCCAAAGGATTGGCATCTAAAACACTGAGTATGTTGATTGTTGGAGTAGAATCTGTCCCAATAAATTCTGAGACTGAATAGATAACCGATCTTGTTTAGCATATTTAAGCTTGTGCCAGGAGGGTGGGGGGGGAATTTATTCTGAACAACGGTTTGGAACTGGATTTGCCTATTTTAGAGCCACTGATCGGTGACAGACCAGAATTTTTTATTTCTTCTAGTACCTCCTCGATTGGAGTATCCGGCAGGCCCCTCATCACAGCGCTTA
>NW_017133654.1:0-451 GCF_001652005.2 Ceratina calcarata | reverse complement strand
GTCCAGAATCCTATTTTGCCTCCTAATCAATGGGAGATGGGGAGAGTGACCAAGGTTTTTCCCGGGGACGATAATAATGTCCGAGTCGTCGAAGTTAAGACGACGAAGGGAACATATACGAGGCCGATTACGCGTATGTGTAAGTTGCCCGTAGAAGAAAGACCGAGGGAATTCGATCAGCTTGGAATAACAGAGGGATTGACATAAGAAATAATCAAAACTCCGACGATCTAACGGATTCCGCGGCGAAGGTGAAGCACAAAGGATCGATCGTATGATCGATATTTGTATACTTCTGTCTTCTTCGAACCTTAAGTTGGAACAAGTAGTGGGATGGGATAATTACCACCTCCTTTACTCCGATTCCGAAGGTAATTTCGGAGAAATTCGGACCAGCTTAACCCTTTGACTACGGCAGACTTTGGCACGCACTGGCCGTACAGTACGGTAC
>NW_017133653.1:7406-8672 GCF_001652005.2 Ceratina calcarata | reverse complement strand
GAATAAGAACGTATATGTATATGAAAATGTTTGTTGGCTACATTTCATTGTGTCACGACGTTGTTTGTAGAAAAAGGAAGAACAGTATAAAAAAACAGGTGTCCCTGTCGGGAATGGTTAATGAACCGTCGCGGCCAGTCTTTTTAATTGCTATTTACAAAGCTTTCGTATTCACCCCTCTGTCTGGAGTTCAAAGTGCGAGCCCGCGGCACATGCCGCGTCCCTCACCGGAAATCATTTTCCCCCCTCGGCCTGGTGTACTTGTTGATCGTTAACCTGGACCACTGCCATTCGATACATTTTTTTTTATTTTATGAAATCATTTCATTTAATGAGCAGAATTTAATCATATAGGAATTATGATCGACGTTGCACATGGAAAATGAAACGAAATATCCTATTATAATGAAATTCGGTTCGTTTCTTGGTTACGGATCGTATAATGATAATCATTTCATTTAATGAGCAGAATTTAATCATAAAATCGTGACTCAACTTGAATTTTAATAAACCAAGATAAAATAGTGATACTTTCTCGATTCATTTTTCTATAATAATTTATAATATGCCATTTATTTAATTTAATGATCAGAATTGGAATTATGGAAATTGAGTTGGAAAAGGAAATATTGAAATGTAGTAGTTAACGTGAATTTCTCGTAATTTAATGCTATATATAATTAGGGGGTGTATTAATTACAATTGGTTAATGCAATAAATACATCAGCCTCAATTGTAAAATGTGAATACAATTCTATAATGATTTAATGTGTGTACTCTATACAGTTAATTTATCAAAGTGTCTGTATATAATTAATCGATGAGTTAGAGTACAGCATATTCTAGTAGAAATGATTTAACACGATCTATCACATTTTACAATGCATTTCCTGAGATTTACTTTTATCTCGAGCGAACACAGCCGCTTGTGCATCGTTTGTTTCAATTTTTCCCATCGAATCTACACGTGGCTGGCGTGTCCCATTAATTCACGGTTCACGTGACCGTGCAACTTTAAGTAGAACCGACGGACCTAATGGCCAACACCGTCGTCCATTACCCACTTGTTTAGTGACGTACGAGGTATGATAACACCGAGCTATCTGTCACCGGGCAAAAGATTGGCGCAATTTGTGCTGTGCGTGTCCTCATCTAAAAGACCCGACTCGAAGGACGCTGTTTTTATGTAACCTGTTCAATTGGTAACGCGATGTTACATCGCGGATGATCCGTCGTCACTTTTACTGTTCATGCGTAATACATTTT
>NW_017133653.1:5164-6808 GCF_001652005.2 Ceratina calcarata | reverse complement strand
GCATATATTTAATACGCATTATTATTTTTAAAAAATAACTTTAAAAGAAATATGAATTATTTCAATTTGCAGATTAATATTTGTGTTGCATAAAAGCCGATAGGTTATCGATATTAAATGCAAAGAACCGGCGGCGGTGCCCGGAGATTCTCGTATGCGATACGTTCCTGGGTCACGGCGCCGCCACACCGAGAATCGTTCCGTCAGTCGGGTCTCGGCCGCCGTCAACGTCAATACGACGGCGCACGGGCTCATCGTCTTGGCTCGGGTCGCACCGAGCCTCCTCGCGGTACAAAAACCACCCCCGATCGTCCCTGTCCCACGAGAAACTCTCGCCTCGACCCTGAATCCACCCTCAGTCCTGCAATGCAAGCTTGATATCGGAAGCCGCCAGCAGGGTTTCAGAGGCCGGACCAGGTGTTTGTGTGTCCGTGCCGAGTTCCGGGTGGCTCTGCGTCGCGATTAACCCGTGGCACCGTTCTGCGTGCGAAAAGTGGGGTGAAAGGACGCGGATGGCGGTTCGATAGGGACGTTCAGGTGCACAGTGCACAGGGAAATATCGAGGGAACGCGGACGCGGTTACCCTTTCCGTGATCAGGCTCGTTTATTCACATGAGTGCGTTCTCCGTTTCAGATTTTTAATCCTACGCTCGCTCGACGGTTCCTTCGATTTCTCTGATCATACAAAATGTGGATCTCTGAAGATGTAATAAACCGCGTTGATCGAGATTTTTCAAAAAATTGAAGAAGGTTAAATAAATTATTGTCGAAGCTTTGTAATATACGCGAAAATAGTGACACGTGGTGCCGGTTGTATTTAGAATAAAAAATTATGGTTGATATAAAATTTTTATGCCTCGATATCATTTCCTGGCCAGTGGGGATTCTACTGAATTCCAATTTTTGTGCTCGCCGAGGTGTACACGTTGAAATTTCTTAATCCAAATCCATTGGGTCGGAAGAAATTCGATAGATTAGACGCAGAATCAATTTTTCATCGGAGTTCTCGATGTCACCGTAGGTGATTAAACTGGGTCCGTATCGAAGCCAGGCCTTCTTAGTTCGTTCCTTCCACTCCATTTGTTCTCACGCAAACATGTGATGTAACAACAATTTTTTTTTTTTTTTTAATATGAATCAGTTTTTAAAATGGTTTTAAATAAGCCGAGCTTGAGGGAACACACAAACGCTGTCCGCTTCTCGATTCCCTTTGTCGACCCTTCCTCCCGGCCGCGGACCGTCGCGAGTGCGTGTAAAGTGCGTCAGTGTTACGATTTCTGTGACCAGATGCAGTGGCCAGGACGTCGTCCCGTGGGACTGATAGCTCCCGAGTCCTGGTGAAGTCGACCAGAAGCGAGACAGAGCCAGGAAGTAGACAGTAAGCCCGTGGAAAATCCATGATTTCCACTGGGGGTTCCGCGGCCCCGTAAAATCGGCCATGAGACTCGACCATTCGATTTTCTGATACCATTAACAATAACACTATTTTCGCTTTACCTACTTCCAATATAGAACGTGCCAATGCATTTTTCATAAGTCGATTTTTCTATTTGGTCAATTTATGTTATATGGAAATAATACCAACCGATCTGACGTCAGATTTTATAATTTAACAAATTCTTATCACAGAATCGTGCCTTTTAA
>NW_017133653.1:1684-3353 GCF_001652005.2 Ceratina calcarata | reverse complement strand
AATCAGATTTTCTAATGCAATCAATTTATCCTAAAGAACCATGTGATTCAAATATATATTTTTATGAAATAATAAATGCATTTCTGTATTTATTCTCTGATCTTATATTATATGCCATTGAAAACCAAATGATGAATGATCAGATTTTTTTATAAAAATATCCCACTGACTTCGTTTTTCTTTGAAACTATGTAACACAATGAATAAGAAACTCGTGAAGAAACTAAGCGTTGAGTTCGAGTCCCATTGCCATTGTTGGCAACCTGTTGTCCATCGAGGGCCGCGAACTTTCCCCTGTCAGCGTGGCTGTGCGTGACGCGAGCGGTTCCTGTCACTGATTTTCGCGTTTCCAGGGGGGTCGGCGAGGGGTTGTTTGGGTTCACGGACCGGTACTTGTTGACGATGGACGATGCCAGGTGCTCGCCCACGTTTTCAGGAATTAACGCTGTTGTCTCCCTTCCCTCGCGTTTCAGGGTGCGGTTAATGGGGTTTTGATTGACTCTGTGGTGGAAAAAATCAGCCCGTCCCCCAGGATTATGGCTGTGTAGGCAATTAATTTGCTGGGATCTCGAGTCTCCCAAGTTTTCATAACTTCCGAGAAACATCCGCCTGGATTTAGTATAAATAAAACGGGCTTTAGTCTCCGAACGGTGGAGCAAAAATTGTTTTAACAGATTTAGCTCGCAGTTTGAAAAAATTTAATTGTAGAAACTGCTATTAAAACTTGCAACGATAAATCAATCTCACGTTCGCATTCCGAAATTGTTCTCGAAATTTTTTAATAAGGGGAGCTGTTTAATGTGGATTAAAAAAATTGTACGAGCTCTCCGTTCGAACATTTATTGGGTCATATTAGGAATAATGCGAGCTGAAAAATGGGCAATGAAATTTCTACACTATACGTTCATTGTTTCAGATTTTATTAACGATACAATTTGAAAAATGATGTTAAAACTTGCACCGGCAAATAAAATCGATTTCACATACCCGACGCAATTTTTTTTTTTTTAATGAAAAGAACTCCTGTTATCGATTATAAAAATGTGTGTAGCCGGTTTTAAAAAAAGGCTTCCAATCTCTATTTTATTCTTCCAAGGAAAAAAAAAAGGAGAAAGGGCAAGAACCGATGCTTGAAATCGACTTAAACGCTTCGCGCGAGATTGGTTCGCTGACGCAGTGAAATAAAAGCGTGCCTAGTCAGCCAAATCCCGTGGGGGGCTCGGGGACGGGTACGGCGGCCGGAAGAGTTTCCTCAAACTCATGGAAACTGTGCCGCGGAAAAACTTTCCACCAGCCTCGCGAAAACCGAAATTTAATCGCCACTCTGCTTACCGCGAAACACGTCAACTTTCGATAGTAATTACGCATGCAGATTTTCATACCAAGTATAACGTTTACGATATTAATTTAACACTAGAACTACGATTCTGCATACCTACATCTACCGGAGGGTTCAAAATTACTTGTTTTTCAAATTTCAAATAAAACATAAGGAAAGACATTTTCACGTTTTTATGAGTGATAATTATAAAAAATTTTAGAAAACGAAATCTACTGAAAATGAATAATGATTATAATAAATACGAAATAAGTAATTTTTACACTTGCTTTGATCTAGTATTAAAACGACGAAGACTTGATTAATATTTCTTTCACCTTTCAAAGATAA
>NW_017133653.1:0-403 GCF_001652005.2 Ceratina calcarata | reverse complement strand
AAATATTATTTCTAATACCTATCATTGATTTTCATTGACTCTTGTCTAATTTCTCAAGTGATCTCGAAAAATAATACTGAATTTTTATTGTGTACAGTTTCTGATTTTGATTAGGTGATTATTGTGATTAGGGTTGAGCTGTTCACCGCGCGATTAATAATTCTCACGGAACGGTTAAGGCGAATAGAGAGGTGACGCGCAAATTAATTAGTCACATGATCCATAATAGTTAGCGAACGCCGGTGTAACTACGTTCTAACCACCCTTAGGAGGCTGTACAGAGATTGAATACGTACGTACGTCCTGGCAATTAGCCTTGTTAATACGCTCCTTGCTACTGACCAATATGACCCCCGACCGCGAGCTTTCACTACGCACTAGCTTACACAAATAATTCCAAGTG
>NW_017133652.1:0-451 GCF_001652005.2 Ceratina calcarata | reverse complement strand
ATAAGAACGACTTCAAGCAAATATAAAATGTTTTATTCTCGAATCATTGATATACAAAGTAGCTCAGTCAAATGCCTTTGTCAATACCTCATGCAAGTTGTGACTCGTCCAGGACTTTTCAGGGTAACGCAACGTCACGTTATCGGTCCTCCTCCAAACATTGTAGCCCGACACTTGGCATGTGAAATGTGTAGGGTCCTCTTGACTAAACGAATCGTAACTTTGTTTCGCTTACACGTGGTTACTATTTCGAGTTAACAAATCGTTTTCCAAAAATGATCGAAATCCATATTTACAATTTCATCATTATTTGCATAATCCAAATGCAATTAACACATAGTATTTCCGTTTAGTTCTGTTTGTTCGTTCTTGGTATTAGAATCATATCGAGAAAGTGGTCGTGCGAAGAGAAAGCGTTCTTCGGTTTGCAACAATGTAAGAATGTTTGCAT
>NW_017133651.1:0-451 GCF_001652005.2 Ceratina calcarata | reverse complement strand
TGATCGATGGATCGGAGAGTTTCGCTCTCGGTGAACGCGAGTCAGTTTGAGTAAAGCCTGGATCGCGTCGATCGTCAGAACGGTACGTTGTTTCGGCCTCGCGGTTTGCAGCCGGTAACATGATGACCGGGATCATGCACGGGAGCAATTTCCCGATTGATCGTGAAATCGATCAACGAACACGTCGCCCACGCAGCAATATTGTACTCGCGTCGAATCAATATCGATTCTGACCGATGCCTTTGGTTTTAATCACGTGAACATCCTCGCGCTGTCAGGTTCACAGCTCCTCGAGTATCGAACCCATCGTGAGACCGGTTGACCAGCTTCCGCTAATTACGTTGATCAGTTTCTATTTTCAAGACTCGTAGTCACGAGAGAGTTTCACCTTAAACCGTTCCCTTAAAAAGCCCACTTCCCTCTCTCTCTCTCTCTCTCTCTCTCTCTCTCT
>NW_017133650.1:0-451 GCF_001652005.2 Ceratina calcarata | reverse complement strand
AAAAGATTAAAAAATTTTCTATTCAAAACACATTTCTATAAATAGTTTACTTTGTATAAAAAACCTCAGTTTACGTATGCAAAAGTAGAAAATTGGAAAGTTATACAGGATGTTCCAGGATTAATATTACACCAGGAAGTGGAAGGTTCCTGAGGTGATTTTAAACAATAGTTTCCCTGGTGAAAATGTTGTTCGAGGCGTAGTTGTTGAGTTATTAACGAAAAACCACGAGAAGATCCAGGACCCAGACTCGCACTTACGAGCTGAGATATGAACACCTGGATCTGCCTTTTGTCCTGCACTATCATATTTTTACACAGGATATTGTTGAAATATTGTTTACAGTCACCTCAGGAATTTCCCATTTCCGGGCGTTGTATTAGTTCTGGGACACCTTGTACACATAAAATAGAAATGCTTCATGAACAAAAATTAAGTCGCTAAGTCATGA
>NW_017133649.1:0-451 GCF_001652005.2 Ceratina calcarata | reverse complement strand
TATAATTATTCTTTAAAATATATTATTATTACAGATAGAACGGCTATTACGCCGACTACTATACAGACGGGCCCCATATACCATACCCCAATGGGATGATAGATCATATGAGCAGCGAGGTCGTGGAGGGTGGAGACGAAACCGGGGAGGGCGGCGGGGAGGTCAACGAGGAGGACGAGACCGACGAGGCGGACGAGGCGGACGAGGCGTTTATATTAATATTAACAATAATTAATATCACTAAATATAATATCAATATGTAATATTAAATATACAATTATTATTCTTATAATTGTTATCTTTTCGTATTAAAACATTTCTAAAGATTGGTTATTAAAAAATTTAATTTTCATTTATTTTATTTATTTCCTTATTTTCTTTCCTGTTTCTCCTCCTATTTCGAATCTGACCTTATTCGGCGTAATCGACGAATTAGTCTGTCCTTTACTTT
>NW_017133648.1:0-451 GCF_001652005.2 Ceratina calcarata | reverse complement strand
CTTGGCAATACGCCACTGGAAGAAATTAAAGAAATCTTTTCGAAAATTGTCCATAGTTTTATTACAATAAAGGAAACCAGCAATGAAATTTGGGTATAGATCTTTTTCAATAATTTTAGGAAATTTCCCATGAGGTAAATCGAACTTTAATTGAAACAACAAGCCAGAAATTCGAATCTGCATAATTTAACGAGTTGCTGTTCATGAACTAGATGAGAGTGGAATCCTCGCTCACAACGAAGTAAATAAACGGCCAACGAGCTTGTTTACGAGGTACAAGGTCGCTGCTTCGATGTTCGAAGAACTTTCGAAAAGCAGGTTTCCACCGGCGTCGTATTTTCAAAAATTTCTAGCCAGGAAGAAAAAAAATTTGGGGACAGAAATCTGTGCCTTTTGGACGTTGAATTTACACAAAATTTCTATTTATAAGGAACATTGATATAAAGATAAT
>NW_017133645.1:0-451 GCF_001652005.2 Ceratina calcarata | reverse complement strand
TGACGGCGTCGAGCCTCGTCCAGAGCTCCCCGAGCCCGGGTCCCGTCTTGGCGTCCACGAGGTCGCGGCGGCTGCTCCCGTTGTCGTCCACTAGATCGCGGTGCCTTGTTCCGCTCCGGCGATCGGTGGTATGGACAGCTGCGAGGCCGCTGTGCTCGCCCCCCACGGCGCTCCTCGCCTGTCTTGTTCGGCTGCCCAGTTCGCGGGGGCTCCGTCCGAGCCGTTGATGGTCCGGCTTCATTTGGAATTGGGGTAGCCGGCTCCTTCAACGTGAGCGAGCATAATACGCCAGCCCGAGTCCATTTCAATATGTACCGTCCTTCAGGCACCTTGACTCGGAACTTTCGCGACCCCAAGGGGACGTGCCCGGGAATCCGGAGGGTCGCATTCGGCAATGGAATTATTATCTCCGGCGGGCTATTTCGGTGTCCTTGTATCTGCGGGGTGTCCT
>NW_017133643.1:10408-16026 GCF_001652005.2 Ceratina calcarata | reverse complement strand
CGAGTTCAAGCATTGTACATCACCACAGCTGTCGCCTTTTCTGTACATTATCCAAAGACTGAGATAAATATATATGTATAAGTTATTATTATTTCGTTCCCGTCTTTATTATATGAGAGAAGCATCTCTATAGACATGTCATAAACATATAAACGTATTACGTAACTTTTTAACGAGAAATACACGCAAGCCACCACATTTGTTATTTCATGAGTGATTACTTCGTTTCCAGCATCCACTAATGATAACATATTCACTGTGAATAAAAACAGTTCATTAGAAAACATGCGTGCACTGCAATAGTCAACATTCCATGTGTATTAAAGTAGTAAATGTTCACGTAAAAGCATTGACTTAGATTACAAATTCACACAATTCATATAAATCGAGTTTACTATTTTCCCTAATTTATAATTTACATGGTTGAGAAAATTTAAGGGAATACATATTTGCATTTGTTTCGCTTTTTAGTCTTGGCCACGATTATTTCGCTTCATTCAACGATCCTTTAGTGACTGATCTTTGATCAACTCCGACCGACGGTAGACGGAAATCAGCGAAGGCCAAACAATATCGAAATAGTTACATTGTTGTAGTACAGCAGCTATATGCGTCCACGTGCTTGCGAATATTTGTCAAGTATCCAAGTAAATTCGAAACTAGTGGAGATAAGTAAATCGAAATTATGTGAACTATACTAATGTATACTCTTTCAAAAATATCTAAGTTTGCGTGAATTTTATGTATACAACTTTAATACATATGAACAATTACGATGAGTGTGTTTCTCAGTGGACTTTGTTTTTATTTGCAGTGTTACGTTTAGTAGATACTGTAGATGAAAAAAATCACGGAAAACATAACAAATACCGTGGTTCGTGTGTATTTCTCGATGAAAAGCGGATAGGCACATACAAGTGTATTGCTGTTGAACGTTTGTGGCATATCGAAAAGGCGTATGCCCTCTTAATTCAAAAATCCTATAGAGAGAATGTCGACATGCTCTTGTGGATTTACCGAGTACTCAAGTTATACGCCAGGGTACAATTCTTACATATTTTCTGCCTCCAAGCAAATAGGATGAGTACAGCTACGGGCCTGCTCTGACGTATTGACGTATATCGATCGACGGCGATCAGCTGTCACTCATACGACGATGCAAATCGAATTGCCTGATTCAGGCGTAAAAACGCCTAATTTTTTTGTCAATGACTAATTAATGAAGCTTCAATTTTAACTTCAATTTTATCACTCTTGATTTTCGTTTTATTTTGACTCCTAGAATACAATACTCAAATATTGCTCACTAGTAGGTTTACACCCTGTATAATCAAAGTATACTTCAGGTCCATACTGAAATCTCCCTGAGCGAGCCTTTATTCCTAGAAACGATTTGAAATATCATGCAACGCGTTAAACAAAGATAATTCTATTCTGACCTCATCACATTTGATACACTGTTATTCAAGAATGTTTTATGTCTAATAATCTGATATTTCGATTATATCATTATTCTCTGTAATGGATATATACGACGGTTTCTCTCTATCCGAATTTTCGCTGGCAGACATATGAATAGTCAAATCGCGTAAAGGTGACGAAAACGGGGTGGTCAGGAGATGAAAAGCTTTGTATGTAGGGAGTAGCAGTTCGTGGGCGTGAGAAGGTGTACGGAGCGTCCCATATCTCGGAGGGGAGTAAAAGTATCTCCCGATTAATCGATGAAAGCTCGCTCGCCTGGCGAAGCTGCACGAAGCCCGAAGTAGAGTGAGGTGGTGGTGGATAACTGTGGGTGGTTAAGGGAGAGGGTAGAAGTTACTACGGGATACCGAGCCCAGAGTTTAGATAGGGAAGATATGTACAATCTATACGTCCCCTTCTGTCACCAATTTTTTATCTAGCAGCAGTAAGTAGTGAGTAGTAGTGAGGATTACGTGTTCACTTATGTGCTGGAGGAGAATCGGGCAATATTTGATGGTGGAGAGGGAAGCATGCGCATCGTATCTGGAAACTCTGACCTGACCGGGACTCGCCCCGAGTTTCAACGGGAACGGGATTCAGTTGAGTAGGTGAATTCGATGAGAGAACAGTTTAAGTCAACGATCGATACACACAATTAAATTTAATATTGTGTATTTGATACGACTATATCAAATCCCAAAGAGAAATTTTTCATATTTGTACTGAGGGTCCATCAACCGGAATTATTCTTTTAAATTAAATGACTAAAGAATCGGTTGGTGACAGCTGTCTAAACGAAGCAGTTCAAGAAGGATCTCATCAATGCCAAGGTATTTATTGGTCTGTGCAAAAATTCTTGCCTAATTTCAAATTGTATTAAATTGGAATTGTCATACAAACATTGACATTTTATGCTAAAATTTTGTTCAATGGACAAATTGATTATCAGTACAGTAACTCAGTAAATCCTAGGACAAACGTTATCTATACCTTTACTTATCGAAATCTTTGCACTCGTCCTCTGCTTTAATCTGTGTTCTTACCCCTAACCCTAATTCAATCGTTTTACCCATATTATTGACCAATCCAATAGGGTTTCAAATTTTTTAATTGCTGCATTAATAATTAACCATTAAACTTCTTTAAATCTCAATCGCCAGTATGAGTATTCTTTAATTAACAATTAAAATTCAATCATTAATTCGAATTTCTTTCCATTAAATTAATTAAATAATTGTAATTCATAATTAGTCAAACTCGAATCAAAAAGTAAATATTAATTGCCAATTGGTCTTCACACACGCATACATTTGAATTAAAGATTCGATCATTTATTTGCAATCTTGCCCTTCAAAAGACATACATGAAGATCACGAAAATTGTAAACTGGTACTTAGTATTCAGTAGTACGTCTCACGAATAATTCCATCACCAAATAAACCTTAGACTCTCCTTAGCAACATGTATTTTTATAGAAACCCTTGGAATACAAGAACGAAACAAGGTGCTAATGTACCTTGCAAATTAATACATTATTCATAAGAAATTTCATTATACAGTTTCAAATTTTAATTTTTTATCTTTATTAACAGATATCGAATAATCGATGGAGCAGTCTATGAAATCCGGTCGTTCGAACGTGAGTTCGCCGGGCACCGCATTTTCGGAGAACAGCACGAATTCTCGAGGTTCCTCGCAATCTCTCGACGACATTAACATAAATTCATTAATGAGTACCCTGCTGCAAGACGTGAACACTGACAACCTGAATACTCAACGTCATTCAGCGTGTCCGCAGAATAGAACTACGTCTAATAGATGCACAGGTTGCATCGATGTAACCTGTGATGTATGTTTCCCCAGTCAACTTTTGGTAAGCAAATGAGTCCAACATATATTAAGTCATCCAGCTTTTATTAAGGATGTATAGGCTATATACTTAAACGATGCTAGCATATTGAATTTGTTATTATAGATTCTTATTACTATTAAAAAGCTACCTGTAAAATTTTAAATCAATTCATGGGTTTTTTGAAAAATTATAGTGATTACTCATAGGGTAATCAGCAATAACCCAAAGAAAACTTCACTTTGATCTTGAAAATAACCCAGAAAAAACGGTGATAAACTCTTGAAAAAAGGTCATATCGAATCGCCAGTGTTTTATGAACAAATTTCTAAAAAAATAATCATCATTCATGGACTTTAAAGAAAGTTATTGATTAAAATATAATAAAAAAATTACAAACTCATCGATAAGAGGAGTCCTATCCTATTTCTACAATATTTTTTGAACCATCAGAGCATAGTGAGTGTCGATTTTCAGTTAAATTTTTTATTTTAAATTCATAATATTTTATTTTTTAGGGTTAAAAGTCTGCAGAATTCACTGGCAAAAATTTGTGATAGGAAAGTACTTATATAAACAATATAACAAATTCTATCAATTTTTATTGTTTAGAAACCAATTGGACGTTAAAAAAATAAGCCTTTTTCATCCAAACTCATTGTTCTTCTGATGTCTGATTTCTTCTTAATTATAGGAAATGCGTTTTTCTAAGGTACATCAACTTTTGGGATTGACTGTATAGCCAATACATTCTTAAAGGAGTATTCCCACTATACGATATCCTGCCGACAGCTGTCGGATCCGACAGCTCGAAAACGAGCGAAATCAGGACTATAGTCGGTAGGATACGGTATAGAGAAATGCGTGTAAAAGCAGGAGGGTCATGGGCCCCAGGTCGAAAACGATTCCGAATCTGCAGACTGACCGCCCGCTGTTTGGGTTCGACCGCCCGCTTCGTGGTCAGAGACCGATACGGAGACTCGACCTTCCGAGCGAAATGCAAGAAAAGCCTACCCTGCGATACGAAGTAAATATATGTATATTGTAATTTGCATGATGTTAATAAATAATGTTTTAGCTTTTGGGAACCAATATATTATGTGCATAGAGAAGATACTGTTTGGAGTATCGCCCTCGCTTCTCATTGGTTCTATGAACCATTTTTTTCGCTCATTCCACCATTCTCCTTCAGGTACTCCAGTACATAATGTAAACACTCTGTTGACCTTACGTCATTCGCCAAGGATGTAAAATTCTATTGGTTCTGTGAACCATTTTTTCCTCTCATTCCACCATTCTCCTGTACATCCTTGGCGAATGACGTGAGGTGAACAGAGTGTTTATATTATGTGGTTCCCAAAAGCTAAAACATTATTTATTAACATCATGCAAATTACAATATACGTATATTTGCTTCGCATCAATGATTCGTATTATCATATTCTTATTCTCGTTATAATTTGGCTTGGCGTTCTTTTTCTCGGCTGAAATAATTATTAACTAACAATTTACAAGGAACTGTCGGAAGGAATCGCAGAGTTGGCTTTTCTTGCATTTCGCTCGGAAGCTGTCGGTCTTCGATCACGAAGCGGCCGGTCGAACCCAAACAGCGGGCGGTCAATCTGCAGATTCGGAGTCATTTTCGACCAGGGGCTCATGACCCCCTGCTTTTACACGCTTTTCCCTATACTCTATCCTACCGACTACAGTCCTGATTTTCGAGCTGTCGGATGCGACAGCTGTCGGAAGGATATCATATAGTGGGAATACTCCTTAAGTCGCGAATAACATAGTAAAGAACATAATTTTGAATTGTTTATTAAGGTCTCCAATAAAAATTTTACACATGCTTCTTGTAGAGCTAAATAAGATATGTATGCATATAGAAAGTTTCAAAAATAAATTAAAAATCAGTTAATATTGCTATGAGCTTTTAATGATTGGAAATAAAAAAAACAAACGAATTTTGGTTTACAAGTGATGTAAATTTTTACATGATTCGACATGTCTAATTGTTTTATGCTCTAACCGATTTCGATAAAACCTTTTTCTACAAGAACCATGTTTCATGTTTATATTGGGGACAATAATCTATAAATCTTTTATTCAAGATTGCAACCAGTAGCAATTCTTTTTAATGCTTTACTATAAGTAATTCTTTTCTTGTTGAAGTAATATTCCTCTTTCATAATTTCTAATCTTCTTTGGTTATTAACACTAGAAAGACTGAAACTTAGTATATACCTATATTGCCCAAAGCAGTCAAATTGACTGCATTGTGAAAGAATAATGTGTAAAGAGATTTGTC
>NW_017133643.1:6330-9980 GCF_001652005.2 Ceratina calcarata | reverse complement strand
ATTTATGCATTATTATTTGTACATTTGCCCAAAAGCAGTCAAAATGACTTCCTTGGGCAATCTAATGTTAAAGATCTCTTACTATCAAGGACTTCTATTAATAAGTTAATAAATGGTATTAAGTACTAGTCAACACAGCAGTGTTTTATATACAATTTATAGCATGTAATATAACAAATTCATTTAACAAATAATTATATATTGTTATAATGTACATATTAATTGTTAATAATAATGTACAAAGTGGCGGATTAAGACCGTAGGGGCCTTAAGCGATAAAAATTTCGCCTCCTTCCCTCAAAAAAAAATTTCGGAGGAAACTCTCATTATGTTATGAATAAAAAAGAAAAGTTGTTGAAATAATATCAATACCTTGATTTTATATAATCGTTTATTATAATATTAGGAATTTACACGTATCCAGTATGTATTAGCGTGAACAATATGGTTAGTGTGTATAACGTCGTGAGACCATAAGACGAACTGAGAACAAGTGAAGAACGCTCCTACTCCTTGGTTCGAGAGCTGTAGTCCAGCAGTGCTGCCACCAGCGTGGAGGTATTTTTTCCCTCGAGGCTCGCTTCCCCTGTTTTTCGCCCGTATTTCGATCCCCACTACTATTCCCCTCATGCGTGCTCATGCGCGTTCGCGAAGCTCTTCGCAGCGCTATGGTCCCCACCATGTTCGCGTCGTCCCCACTTTCCGGCCGAGGGAAAAAATACCTCCACGCTGGCTGCCACACGTCTTATCATAAAAGAAAAAAAAAAATCCCACTTCCTCTGTGGCTGTACTTGCATATATTATTGGCGTATTCCAACAAAAGTAATTAAAAATTCCATAACATAAGACATTACATAAATTTATTAAAAAACATAGATTTGACATATTTTTTATATGAATTTCCGTCTTGCTTTATTTATTGCAAATTGATCAATTATTTTGGCACTATCAGTACGGCTTAAAATTTTCTCTTCTACATATAAAATAACCATATTATTTAACCTTTCTTCTCCCATAGTACTCCTTCAATAATTTTTTACACGCTTTGAAACATAGAAGTTAAAGAAATAGTTAAAAAAATTTTTGTTCTTCGATAGATATGAGGTTCCAAATATCGGCAATTCTTAAGAACCGGGCAGACATGCCCTACGTGCAAACCTCCATACAAGCAGTTATCCTTAAGGGGCCTACCCAGTGTGAAATTTTCAAAAAATCGATTTATTCTTTTTTGCATTTTTCGAAAGTTTATACCTTTAAAAATATCATACAAAAATCTCAAGTTTGGATTTCAACTAGTTTTCGAGTGGCAACCTTCTAATAGTATAAGTAATAATGTAATAGTTAATACTTTAAACGCGTTTTCCTCGAAACAGTGTTTTTCAAATTTTCTACAGCTCTAACTCAAAGACCAATTGTCCGATTGGCTTGAAATTTTAACAGTGTTTTGGACATGCTTTATTGTAAAGTGAACTAGGATATTCTTGATTAGATAAAAATTGTAATTTTGGCAACGAAAAAACGACAATTTTTTTATGGAAAAATCGAAAAATTTCTACGCCATTTTGTCAGATCTCAATATTTCTAGTTCATTCGATAGAGAAACCCTTCTAGTTTAACAGGATATTTTTCTTTTTTTTCGGGCATCTTTATCATTGCAGCAGTGGAGGCACTTTTTTTTTGGCGTTTCGGGAGATAGCGCATAACTCGGTCGCCTTTGGTTATTTTTGTACTAAAAAATAAATTCGTACACTTCAATAGTAGGCAAATACATCCATAAAGTTTAAAAACATTTCATGGAATACTTCTCTTAAAAAAAATTTCCAACAGTTACCTAAGTTTCGGGCGGTCACACTGGGTAGGCCCCTTAAAAAGGATTTGCCACTAACAGATATAAAAACTTGTTATTATTAATTGTTATAAACTAACTCGATACAGCGATTTTTTTTCGTGTTTTTAGCTTCACTCTCCATTCTTAAATTTTGAATAGGTCCATTTTCGAATTTGGACCATTAACAATCAAATTGCTCCCCTGTGGCGCCCCATATTGGGAATCATTGTCTTAAAGTGTACATATGCAAAATTTGGCGCAGATCGATGAAAAGTCTTAGGTCTTATAAAATGATACTTTAGTTTATTCTTTTAAAACTCCTCCTTAAAATTAGTGCTTTTTAAGACAAATTCAAATCTCCTCTTAAAAATAGAACTCTTTAATACTAAACTTATCCTTCCTTGGATTATTGATTAGAAAACTTCTTAATTTAAATATTTTGAGAGCCTTCTAATTTTTATTTCGTTATTAGGAAAACTCTGAAAACTTGTACAAAATATTATTAAAGTATGTTGTTCTACTTTGCGTTACCATTAAACATTTACTGAAATAAACAGTAAAAGAGTACAATGGATGGTTATAGATTTTTTACGGGGAATGCGATGATGTAAAGAAAAATATAGGTTTCCGTGGAAAAGAACGAAATAATAATGATCAAAGCCAATGAATAATACTTTTATCACCCCATCATCGCCCCAGTCGTAAATAAAAAGTTGTTTATTTTACTTTGTTTATACTTTTTTATAATATAACATTAAAATATATGAATGTGGAAATGATAATATACATTTAATAATGAAATTTTCACTTTATAGTCTTACTTTAAAATAAGCCCATTGTAGGGCCCTCTCTTGATACATTACCCAAATAGCGAGCTACCTTAACGAATTACCTCAAAAAACTTGTTAAAAACAAACTTGAACTGTGATGCTCATCTATAGCAAGATAATCGTGACATGAGAAGTGTTTATGAATATAAACTTCAATCGAGATAATTGAAATCCGCTATAACGAGACATGATCAAGTGCACGCGTACCAGCTGAAAATTGAGTCGATACTCTCGAAGCTTCACATGTTGACATGTTCTTTTATGTAGAATCACTTCCTTTTAGCTTGTACCACCATTTACCGAATGCCCTGTATATTTCAACATGTTTAAGCGTTTCTTCAGTTTACTATATATGTATGTATTTTGTCGATGCATTTCTGAAAGCTTAAATTCTGGTCGAAAATGAGGCTCACGATCTTCGCTTCCTATGCTGGCTCTGTTGTTATCTCCTTCTTGTTACTTACTAGTACCCTGCGGATTTTTATGCAAAATAAAATATTCATGGCACCAGTTGAAAATATGCATTTTAAATATATGTCCTTTTATCGTGCAAACATTTTAATAATGGGCGCTGCTTTCTTAATATCTTGTACATTTTTACACATGGCAAACATTCTTTATATACAGGGTGTTCCGGAAAGATTGTTAGAGCCGAAAATGGCAGATGGGGAGGAGCATTGTGAACAACAATTTCCTTTGGTAAAATACGAAATGGGGGTTGGTTACCGAGTTATTAACAAAAAACACGGACCAATCAGAGCGCTCGGTTGAGGCGGTCTCCGTTTCGGGAGCGCTGGCTCGGAGTCAGCCGGCCGACTTTTCTCGCGTTTGAACAAGCGCTCCGCTCAGTACGAAGCGTTTTAAGAAAATGACGAATAACAAACTACATTAATAACAATGCAAGGAAATTGTTGTTCGTTCGTTATTATGAATAACAATTAATACACTTAATCGTTATTCACGTGGAATGGATGAGATAGATTGTTGATAAT
>NW_017133643.1:0-6171 GCF_001652005.2 Ceratina calcarata | reverse complement strand
AGCCTGTGGCAAGCTAGGCCAGCAGTGCCGGCTGGGCCGGCGAGGCTAGATAGGCGAATGCTTGTGGGAGCATGGTGGGGGAAAACCCGGCCGGCACCTAATAGAAATGATAAAGCCCGGCCGGCCTGGCCCACACAGAACTCTGCGGTCAGGGCATCGACAACCACCTTGTGCGTTGCCGCGCCCGTATACCACACTCGTGACAAGAACGTAGGATTGAAACAAAAGTTACATGCAAGAGCAACTAAGAAATTGATTAAGTATTAGAGAAAAGAAGACAATTAGTCGTTAGTTATGTTCACTGAATAGATGCAACATATTCAATGAAATAACTAACAACTTTATAAATTACAGAGTAGCTAAAATTATAAACAATGGGAAGAGAATTAGAGTTGAACTTAATCGTTCATTTTTAAGTTCACCTGCTCCTAGAAGAATTTCAATGAGTCAATGGGACGAACTTCGGTAGTCGAAGATAGAAACACTTGACCCGCAGCAGCTGATGTTTGGAGCCATTGACAGTCATGGCCATGTGTTTGCCCTTCGTGCCAAACTTCGGCACATCGTTCAGTTAATCGTTTAGTGTTAATGCGGTAATTAAAAGATCTGTATCTCTGTTCAGTCTATTAGTTTCCTCACTAGATCTATAGATGTTATAAAGGTTCGGGCTTAAAATTGCGCCTTGCGGTAGCCCGACTTTCCATGGGATCTTGAGAGATTCACCGTATTTTCTCACTATCTTGGCCGTTCTATTTTTTAGACAATTGAAAATATAGTTTCTCATCCGGTTGGGCATACCTATGTGAGTCATACTACCACATTTTGTTGAAGATTCTAATATTTATATTGCCGTATGCATTTTAAATTCTGTAATTTATTCTATTCTCTTTTTCCCATGTCTTCTTCCGCCTTTTTACCTCTCTCTTTTTTAAAGATCACTGTTATAGACTTGTCTGTGTTTAGGATTCTTTAATTTCTCTAAATATCTTTTCAATCTTTTCATCATTCCCTTCATCTCTTCCGGGTTGTCTGCTAATATTAGTCGTTCACATAAGTCAATGTCTACAATTTTTCTGGAATAATCTAGAGATCGCCCACGTGGTGTTACAGGTTACAAAAGACTTTCTTTATCCAGACTAGTTTGTAACAGTGCAGTATTGAGAAAAGAGTATATTTAACTTTTACAGTAAAGAAAATAAAATAACTTATTGATCCATTCATCTAAGGTACAAAATATACTTCGTTATAATATTCAATTATAAAAGAAACTTCTTTCTCTCAACGTATTCGACTAACCGACTTGCCTTCACAAAGGATAACAGGCAAGATACGAAGAGCCTGCGTAGGGCCTACGCCGTAGGCACGCCTTCGTCTTCATACTGTACACACACCGACATTCACATACATACGTACATACAGCGCAAATAATTTATCCTTAACACTATTACTATTCCACCCGCAATTTTTATTACATTGTTGTTTGCTTAAAAATTAATTTTCAGAATTCTTCCGAATTTGCTTACGAGGACGGAAACCCTCAAAACATTTCTAATCGTGGAATTAATACACCCAATTTTGTTTCCTCGGGATTATCCACTCTTTGCGAAGTACATCGCGATGCACAAAGACTCTACTGCCAAACGTGTAGCAAGCCGCTTTGTGGTGAATGTGGAGTTCAAAATCACTACGGACATGTGATAATGGATTTCATGGTGGCTTTAGAAGATGCGGAAATCCAGTCGAAGGAAATATCAAAGGAAGCCGCGCTTGCAATTGACGCACTTAAGGAAGAACTGGATGTTGTAGAGGTAATTCGAAAAATTTACGAAGTTTTAAAAGAGAATTACATTTCTGAAATTAATTTACTAATGCATTTTGTATTAAATATATGAGGGGGTTATAGTGGTGTAAATCTTCAAAATGACAAGTTTCAGAAATTATGTATTAAATATTTTAATTTTGTTCACGTGACAGTTTCTGTTTACTAGCTCTTGTTTTTTATAATTTTATATATGATTTGAAATTAGTAAGTAGAAATTGTAACGGGAACAGAAATTGGAATATTTACTAAATAGCAATCCTATTAACATGCCTACATTGTGCTGCTATTGCATTAGTCTGCAAGGGATATGATTTGGAACTTACATCATGTTCTCTTAGAATATGTTAGCATTTGTAGCACAAGAAAGCAATGCAAATCATGACTTGGCCAAAACGCGACTTACAGCATTTCTTTATATTACTTTGCTATCAATAATTAATGAACCACGTCCTTAAGAATCCATAGTGGTATACAGGGTGGGGCAATAACTTTTACTACCTCAAATATTTTCTAAACTATAAGTTTTACAAAAATATTTCTTAGAACAAAATTGTACAGTGCGAAGGAGGCCGTCCAGTGGGGATAATAGTTCTTCAACAGGTGGAGGTACTTCGGACATTTGAGGGTCACCACCATTTTTTTAAATGGGTCGGTATATTTTTGCTTTCGTATCATGATACAGAATCCTAAAATGAATTCAACGACCTATAACACAAGGACATTGAAGGTCATATAAAGTGGAAAAAGGCAATAATACTTACGGTTTTTGTAATAGATAAATCATGCGGCTATCATAAACAGTAGAGGCATTTTCTGTCTCTCTCTCTTTTTCTACAATCTTTGTTCTCGTTCTAAACTGCTCTAAACAGAAGAGATTATAAACAGAGAGAGACACAAAGAGCAGAGTAGAGAACAGTAAACAGTAGAGAGAGAAACAAGAGAGCAGGACACTTAAATTATAAGTTTGTAGAGTAAGATAAACATGACAAGATTAGTATCGATAAGTCAGTCAATCCGGCACGATGTATTCGTTTGAAGAGCAAGTCGATATGATCCTTATTTATGGCGAATGCCAACAAAATTCTGTGAGGACGAAAAACTTTTACGCCGAACGATATCCTCGTCGGTCTCACCCTTCGCGAAAAACTTTTAAAAATTTATGTGAAAAATTTAGGTAAACCGGTAGTTTAAGTGTTCATAAAAGTGAACACCGGAAACGAGCGATTAACGAGGAAATGAAAATTGGCGTGCTCGCAAGTGTTGCAAGAAATTCTCATGTGAGTTCGCGACAAATTGAATGCGAATTTAACATTAGTAGGAGGAGCGTACTTCGCATTTTGCACAATCAAATTTCATACCTATCATATTAGCCTTCATCAAGAATTGCATGGGAATGACTTCATAAATCGCGTTGAGTTTTGTCGATGGGCCCAACGTCATATTCAAAACAATGAATCTTTTCTTAATACCGTTTTATTTACTAACGAAGCAACATTCACAAATCACGGGAATGTTAACAGGCGTAACATGCATTTATGGGCAGTGGACAATCCACATTGGCTACGAAAGGCTATAAGATTATTGGCCCTTATTTTATCAATGGGAATTTGAATGGCAACACGTATGCTAATTTTATTGAGGATACGTTGGGTCTTCTGCTAGAAGAGTTACCGTTACTTAAACGACAAACCATGTGGTTTCAACATGATGGATGTCCAGCACATTATTCATTGATTGCGTGAAGGGAACTCAAAAGAATATTTCGAAATCGTTGGATTGGACGCGGCGGTACAGTATCATGACCACCTCGTTCACCAGACTTAACGCCTTTAGATTTTTTGTGTGGGGAACACTGAAAGAGAAAGTGTACAAAGAAGTACCAACTACACCTTACGACATGCAACAGCGAATTATTGCAGCCTGTGCGTCAATAAGTTCAAATACTCTACAACTTACAAGTGAATCGATCGTAAAAAGAATCCAATGTTGTATTGACAGTGATGGTCATCATTCCGAACACCTACAATAGCAGCATGATTTATCTATTACAAAAATCGTAAGTATTATCGCCTTTTTCAGTTTTATATGACCTTCAATGTCCTTGTGTTATAGGTCGTTGAAATCGTTTTAAGATTCTCTATCATGATACGGAAGCAAAAATATACCGATCCATTTAAAAAAATGGCGGTGACCTTCAAATGTCCGAAGTACCTCCACCTGCTGAAAAACTATTATCACCACTGAACGGCCCCCTTCGTACTGTGCAATTTTGTTCGAAGAAATATTTTTGTAAAACTTATAGTTTAGAAAATATTTGAGGTGGTAATAGTTATTGCCCCACNACATTATTCTCCCTTTCTTCCGCAATACACTGCATTTAAAATTTTGTCATATCATTCTCAGTTTGGTTTTTATGAGGTTTTTCCCAAACCTTAGTAAATTCTTCCGGTTATTTTCGCATAGGTACCCGTTTTTCGTTCGGTACTAAAAGGATTAAACGGTACAAATTATTTTTAACGTTTGCTCACAGATGGAAAAAGAAACATTAGAGCAGAAATTGTTAGAAGCAGAAGCAGACGTGAAGTTGTGGAAAAGAGAGGTAACTGCTGCTTTGGAGGCTAGAGAGAAGGAATTGTTAGCAAGAATCGAGAGAGCTAAGCGGCGAAAAGCTGCTAAGCTCAAACTGAAATACGACGACCTGAGGAATAAAATAGACGGTTTGTCTCTCGTCACGGACAAGCTTATAAATACAATGGAATCAGAAACTGTAGATAGTGATCCATTAAGTTTGTTGGCCGCTACGGACATCGTGTCAGCTGAGGTATTTCAAATAAAATATTTATAGTAGAATCTCCATTATATGAACTAAATGGGGAACAAATAAGTTCATATAAGAGAATTTTCAAGTAACAGTGGTTTATGTAATAGAACGTTTACATAATTGGTATTCATATAACAGATGTCCTACGGAACCAAACTGCAGATGTTTATGAAAAATAAAACATTTAGTTGATTAGAAAAATGCGTTTCAAATGGACATTTCCTTTATCATTTAAACATTGCAATATGCATTCACTTTTTCATATATCTTCATATATTTCTATGTTCCACACACTTTTGTAAAAATGTATTATACAGGGTGTCCCAGAACTAGTGTTAGGCCTTGAAATCGGGAGGAGCCATGGTGATTTGAAATAACTTTTTCCTTTGCAAAAATGTTGTCCAAGACGTGGTTGACGAGTTATTAACAAAAAACCGGAACCAATCAGAGCGCTTGTATAGAAGGCAGGCAAGAGCGCGATAATTGCCTACGTATACGAAAGCTCTGGTTGGTCGGTAATTTTTGTTAATAACTCGACAACCACGCCTCGGACAATTTTTTTGTAAAGGAAAAAGTAGTTTAGAATCACCATGGCTCCTCCCCATTTCAAAGCCTAACACTAGTTTTGGGACACCCTGTATAAAATCTGCGGTCTAGTCATTACGCTTTAACGTTTAGATAACTGAAATATCAGCTCAAGAATTTATGATACGCTTGATATAATCACATTAAACGTGACTTTTTAAACACATTTCAATGTAACCAATGCCGAGAGTCTAAACATTAATATTCTTTTTGTTTATTTATGCTGCTTGCAGGCCTTTAAAATTGATCAAAGTCATCAGGTTTCATCTTCACAAGAAGACAACTCGATCGATGATATTACGGTCTCGTTCGATGATATAGTGGACAGTTTTCTAAACTTTGTAGCGAATTTTGGAGAGGTCGTTGAGTACAATGCAAATCCCATAGGTGGTCGTATTAATTCGATCCAAACGTTCGTCAGACAAACGCCACCGAGTCCAGCAGTTTTGGTGCCGAAAGAAACTATTCCCTCAAACGCATTTCCTGTTACGATTCGATTAAATATAGATACTCACCGATCCGTGAAACCATTGAAGATTATTGGTAACGATGGCGACGTTATGGATAATTTGTGTCGACCTTGGGGAGTTGCTTGTGACCGGGAAGGTTACATAGTTGTTGCAGATAGATCGAACAATCGTGTCCAGATATACAGACAAGATGGTAGTGTCGTGAGAAGGTTCGGCACCCACGGGACAGCTCCAGGCCAATTTGATCGACCTGCTGGTATCGCTGTCGATGCTCGGCGACGCATTGTGGTCGCTGACAAAGATAATCATCGTATACAGGTAATGAAAATGAATATAAGGGTGAATCAGTAAAAAATATCATATATATTAACTTGTTACTTAATGATGTTATCAAAATATGCTGTGCGTGATTTCATTATATAATAGAGATCATTAAACATATATAGGGTGTCCCAAGACTAGTGGTACACATT
>NW_017133642.1:0-451 GCF_001652005.2 Ceratina calcarata | reverse complement strand
TGGGAAAAGGCAGGAAACGCAATAAAGATAATGATCCTTTTGGGGTTACACGACACCCGCGACCCCGAACACGGCCAGCGGTCCTGCCACCGCGTGGTGCGCAACCGCGGACGCCAGGCGAGCCAGCTGCGGCCACCGCTAGGCGGTGACCTCCCACGCGACGTCTCACGCAAGCGATATCGCGCGCGACATGCTCAAATACCGGTCCTCGGACTGTGAACAAGCAGAGTTGATTTTCCTATAAGTGAGCCGTTGATTGGAGAGAGGCCAGAACTTCGAAGTTCTGCCTTTCAGGAAGAAGGACTTCATCGACTGGAGTGTTTGGTAAACCCTTAAGTACTGCGCTGAGCGTCTTCTCATTACTATTTGAGAACGTATAAAACGAGTGATTATGGTTTCTCAGGAATTCTATCATTTTTTTGTGGGCATCTGGGTTTGAAAATTGAATTCT
>NW_017133641.1:0-451 GCF_001652005.2 Ceratina calcarata | reverse complement strand
TGAACTATTAATCAATAATATAATACAAAATCTATCTTACTATTATCTTAATTATTGAACAATTAGAAGACTAAATATTTAATCATTTTATTTACTAAATCATACTTTCTGTTCCTTGTTTAGAAACATTAAGGAAACTTCCTCCGATAACAGTTATAATGAGAAAAAGTTGCGAGGACTACTATTTCGAGAGTTTGAAACTGTCGATTCCAAAGGGCACGAGGATCTTCATACCGACTTACGCAATCCATCGTGATCCAGAGGTCTATCCTAATCCGGAAGTATACGATATTAGTCGATTCACGGAGGAGGCAGTCAAGGCCAGGCATCCGATGCATTATTTACCCTTCGGTGACGGACCCAGGAATTGTATCGGTAATAATTATTCATAAAAGACGTTTAATACCTAAAATAGTTGGCTGAGTAGATATCCGGATACCTGGCCGGATTA
>NW_017133640.1:0-451 GCF_001652005.2 Ceratina calcarata | reverse complement strand
CTAAAAGTGTGTATGAAATATAAATGTTTAATTGAAATTGCCATTTTGAAAAAGACCGATATCTCATTTATTATATAAAAAACGTATCTCAGCTCGCTTCAGCTGTGTACGCGTGGATTTACATCTAACAATAAGTACAGGAAAATTGTTTCCACCAAGCGTAGAGCAGGACAGAAACAGTAATTTAACAGATTTAACAGCATCGCTCGGCATTAATATTTTCATATAACTTATGACGGGCCATAAGAAACAGTGTAACATTCGGATAGTCGGCCAAGCCATTGCGAGAAATAATAAACAACTCCGACAATTACATAAACACCGGTGGATGCGCGTGCCGCAAATTCGAGTTTAAATTAACGAAATTACAGGCGAATGTACGAAGAACAACGGGACGATCCTAATATGATGGCATATAAAGTAATATAAATTTCTGGATACAGGGAACGGG
>NW_017133639.1:0-451 GCF_001652005.2 Ceratina calcarata | reverse complement strand
GTTTAGGCAATGCGGTAATTTAAGTTTGATTTTTGGATGGCTACTTGTCGCGTACCCTTTCAACGGGTCGACGTACAGGGAATAGAGTGTTCGTTAAACAAGATTGAAAAGGGAACGACCGCTGTCGAGCCAGAAACGATTTACCGTCCTCGAACAGCTCGCATGAATGGTGCTCCCAATCCGGAAGTGATTTTTCCAGGCTATGTCACATTTTCGAACCTCGTTTCCGTACAACCGGCCGTCCTCGGCGCAGTCCCCGCGATATCCCAGACAGTGCACGATTGCGGAAGCCGCGATTCACCTCCGCTAGTCGATACTTCCGCAGCCTTGGCTCTCATCAATATTCCTTGTCCGTGCAATATTGCTTCCGTTAAAAATGAGTAAAAATAATCCAAGTTTAAGAATAAAAGTTCTCAATAATTGCTTAATGAAACAGGAAATTAGACAGAAT
>NW_017133638.1:0-451 GCF_001652005.2 Ceratina calcarata | reverse complement strand
CAAGTGTTCTGGGATTTAATATTGAGCGACCAATCGGATCGCGGCAAGCTGTGTGTGCCTCCCTCGCGATACTATATCGTCCGCTGCGCCTTTCGATAACGCGCGGCAACAACCCACGAATATTCCGAATAACGGATGCGACGCGAGCTGCGTTTCCGAATGTCCAAAATATTTTTGATATTGGCAAGAATTCGGGCCACGAGGCAGACGTAAGTCGCGTTTCCAAGTATCTAGCGGCGAGAAAAAGACGAGTGCAAGAGGGGAATGCGACACGAGAACGTTAAATAAACGTCGGACGTGTTTCCAAAGAATTGAATGTTCAGAAAATTTCAGGGAAAGAAAGCAAAGCGTTTTTATCTGCAACTAATGACTACAGATTTTTATGCAGTGCAAAACATTTACAAGTTTATTCCGAAAATAAAATGTATTGATTCAAATAATCATTCTTCTT
>NW_017133637.1:0-451 GCF_001652005.2 Ceratina calcarata | reverse complement strand
ATTGTAACTAACACATAAAAATTAAATAATCTAGTGTTGCACGAGTATTTATTGTCCATCAATCTCTAAATATCCAAAAATAATTCGTGCTCATGACTACTTATCTATTTAGGCTATTAAGAAGTACAACTAACCCTAATCATAATATCCATTGAATCTGCAGTGTGAAATCAATTTCAAAATTGCTATGTAATTTTAATGTTTTTGTAATTTGTATCGTTTATTTAACACAGATCGGTTCTTCTTAAAGAATTTTCGGTTCTTTTTAGAGAAAGAGAATTGATTCTTAATGAACAATTTGTACCATCTCTACAGTAAATCGACTACGTTGAATCGAATGCAGACATTTGAAGATGTTAAAAATAAATATTCGATTATCCAAAATACCTATATTAATAATACCTAATATTATCGATAAATCTCGTTCTTTACACAATTTAAGATGGCCATT
>NW_017133636.1:0-451 GCF_001652005.2 Ceratina calcarata | reverse complement strand
GATCTAAATATTATATTTTATTTCATTCGGAAGTTCTTGTAACCATCTTCCTGTTAACTCAACCGCAGGAGGCTCCTGTACTTTTTTTTAAATCTTCCCTTTTCTCTCCCTTCGCTAAGTGAAAATACGGCGGCGGTGTTAATTTACTCGAGTTTACAGCATTCCGCAGGTTGCATGTTTCAATTCACGCCTATGTTTCTTCAACGAGAACACGTTTCGTTCGTTCGCTCTCTTTCATCGCGCGCGGCGTGAAAATTTTTAGCCGGATAAATTTAACGAATTTATTTGTCTTCACAATCTCGACCGGACGAGCTTTCCTAAAAAATCTGCCACGCTCTACTTTCCAATTTGCATTTTCGTCTTATTTGTACTGTAACATAATATTACATAAAATTATGATAGAATTCTAGGGAACGTCTGTCCATATATTTTTTTGTTTTTTACATCATAT
>NW_017133635.1:0-451 GCF_001652005.2 Ceratina calcarata | reverse complement strand
GAGATCCTTCAAATAACCGCACAAAATTTTGAATACCCGTAAGAGTATCACCCGCCTTGCGTTTGATAGAACTCATCGACTTAAACAAGTCAATCGACTTGTTCCAAAAGTCCGTAGTGTTATTCCTATAGTCGAAAATGGTCCCATTATTTAAAGTATCAAATAGCGCGTTCAAATGTAAAAAGAGGTGTGCAGTGTCTTTTCCATACGGTGACATCCGTCTGGTTTTACAAGCACTTTCCGCCTCAATAGTGCTCATAATATAATAAATATGATTTAAATATTTACATTACCTAGAATAAATAAATGCAATTAATACGAGTTCATTTTATTGAATATTATTGAAATTTACTTATCTCTTTACTGTCTGTATTGTATACACTACAGTATGCTCCCCTTCTTCTTAAAATTTCCAATTAATTTTCGAAAATTATTAACCACAACTTTTACA
>NW_017133634.1:0-451 GCF_001652005.2 Ceratina calcarata | reverse complement strand
AACGAAAATCCGCAGTCTAGTTATCATGGATCGAATCCACTAATGTCAATCAATTGGATAAATCAATTAAATGTCATTTCACGCGGATGGAGTTTGTGACGGTATAAATCCGTTATAAATTAAATCACTCAAGCGATGAATGAAATTGTTAATCTGGCGTCTTTTATCTGCAGTTTTGAGCTGCGACGGATCTAAATGTTCGATAAAGTTTTTACGGATATGGGAGCCTATTGTCATTTATTTGTTTCCCACGGTTGATCGATCAACACAGGTAAAACGTCGGCTGAACTTCATTTAATCACGAGTAATTTCATTCCGCAGCGCCTTCCGTTTTTTATTCACGAGATTAACCCTTCGACCTGCCGGTTTCCCTTCTAAGAATTGTACTGTTGTGTCAGATGTGCTAACAATAGACGCTTGCACATATTTCTAATTTACAAATACGCTTTGA
>NW_017133633.1:0-451 GCF_001652005.2 Ceratina calcarata | reverse complement strand
AACCAAAAATATTATCGATTTTAGAAAGATGTATATGACTAGCATTTAACCAAATCGAGATTTCATTGAAGTTGAAATCAAATGACAATACAAAATTTATCATTAATTTTTAAGAAAAGATGTTTTTTTAAATATAATTAGTCATACTTAAAATATTTTATAATGTATTTAAATATTATATATGGGTCATAAATAAATTGTTTTTAATTTTATAAATATCAACAATAATTGGCACATCCGCAAGTAATACACACATCTACCCTATATTGAGAAACGTTACAGGGTGTCCCAAAACTAGTGTAAGATATTGAAAAGGGAGGTTCCTTACGTAATTTTAAATGACATTTTCCTTAAAAGTTGTCCGAGGCATGGTTAAGGAATTATTAACAAAAATCCCCGACCAATTAGAGCGCTCGGTTGGCGCGAGCTACGAATCCGGAGCGTTGGCTCG
>NW_017133632.1:5870-6389 GCF_001652005.2 Ceratina calcarata | reverse complement strand
ATATTGAAGTTAGGCTAATATTCCTATACTTTATAGACTTCTGTGAATAGGAGTGAATATACATATGTACTTCTCGGTTTATAAAGGTGACTCGTTTTGCGATGATGTCATTGGGTGGAGGCGATAAAAAAGTGCGATTCTAGCGAAACGACGTGAAACGAATTTTTTCCAAGGTGAGAATGACGCGCTGCGGATTTGATGATCCTTTTTCACAATGACGAAAAAATTCTCAGTCATTCAAAAAACATTTCTACAAAGGATAATAAAAATTATGAGAAAATTGAATGATTTTACAAATCTCGTTCGAACAACTTTTGTATTTATATTCCAAGTTGAGGATAATTAAAAAGAGACAATAGAAGAGAAGTCTCTGGACAATGCGAATGTGAATAAAGACGTAAGAACGAGTCGTGTGTCCCACTGACACACTTCGAACTCGGCAAGGTCGCCAGGGGTTCGTGCCCCGAATATCGTGTTCCGGTTTTCCTCTCGTGACCATCAAATCGTGGGTGCTCATGC
>NW_017133632.1:1111-3749 GCF_001652005.2 Ceratina calcarata | reverse complement strand
TTTCAGTTTTTCTAGTGTTAAAATTGATGACTTTTTTAATTATATTTTTGACAAAGTTTCGTGTTTTCATTTTATCATTAGATAAGATTTGATAAGAATTTTAAAAATAATTGTTTAGAAGATGAGAAAATTCCATTGGGGAATAAGAATGGAAGAAGATATTCGGACGCGGCGATTCGCACGTCAGTACGAGGCGCGATCTTCATTCCGCGAGCTCGCCGCGAGCGGACAGGCGAAACAAAAGAGCGAGCATAGAATAAGAAAGAGAGGAAAGAGAAGAAAAGGATTGAGCCGTTCATAAGGGCTGCGAGGCCCCGGCGGTGTCTATTTCTGGACTTAACGAGGGACGCGTCGAGTAGGACGAAGCTTGAAAACAGGACAGAGGAGGAGGAGGAGGAGGAGGTTCGCGTCTCAACCGGACCTCGTAATTGTGTCAAACTCCACGTGGCCTTATTATTGCGCCTCCACCTTTTGCCCGAAATTTTTATGCACCGCGTCTAAAACCTCGCCTTGTTTATCGACACGCTTCTCGGAATTCTCGTCTCATGTTTATTCACAGTTCTCCCTGTGGTGGAAAAAATACTACCGACGTCGGTCGATAAAATACCAGAATTCAGGGAAAAAGAATTCTGTACGAATGATAAAATGAAATTTGTCCCTGGAAATTGTGCAGCCAAAAAGATACCAGTAGTACGAGTCAATAATATTCGCTGACTAGTANGTCCTATCAGAAACTGTACCTTCACCAAACACTTTCAATAAAATTTTACATGTTTCTGTAGCATTTGTTCCTTGTTGAAATTCGTATAAAATACAATGGCGTAAATGAAGCTTATCAGTAGCCATGGGTACACTATGGCTTCACACATAAGACTAACGTGAATCAATTTTGTTTTAGTTAATTTGCTACGTGAGTATGTATAGATTAATTGTTAAAAATAGAGAGGCACACATGCGCTTAATAAACATGTGCTTACGTGTCGAAATTTGTTGTGAAAGAAACGGACAGAACTTTCGTAATATTTAGCCAATCGTAAGTTTGATAGAAGATTGTGAGAACTCGACGAAGTGGACGAAAAAAGGGACGCGTGTCACGTAACTCTCGGTAGGATTGAGACGGTCTCGCGTTCGGAAATGAGTCAATCGAGCGGAGAGGACGTACGGCGGTGCACCGAGTCGCCTGGTCTTAACCACCGGGATAAACTATCGGAACTTCAGAATTCAATTTACCTTCACTGGCACAGTAGCATTCCGATCGGTAATGCCTCTGGTATACTCTTTAAGGGTATCCCCCTTCGCGCAGGAGCGGGTCTCGTCCTCGCGAGCGCGGATGCGGCAAGAACGTAGCGAAGGAGGAAGAGAGAGCCGGACCGGTGAATCTCGGGATCGAACAAAACACACTCACGTACATCGACCGTCACTGATACCGGACCGAGCCGGGTGTCTCGTCCCGTGGGACCGGCGAGACGAACACCTCGCGCCCGATTTATATCCGCTGTCGAAACTTCGTCGTCACGACGATCGCCGTCGATCATCGATCGCCCCGCACCTCCTCTTCGCGGTTTCCTGCGTCGCGAATGAGGACTCTTCGCGACACTCGAAATTTCGAAAAAATCCGCCACTGGTCTTAAACTCGAGATCACGCGAGCGTCCGTTCTCGAGTGTCGTACGCGACCGGTGGCAACGTCGTCGTCGTCGCTCGCCGTTGGTTAAGTGTCACGGATCTCGTTCGTCGCACCTCGACTCGTTAGGTAATCCCGCGGCTAGTACTTGGGACTCCGGCACGCACCGTTCTCTGCCGAGCGCCGAAGAACTAATAAAAGCTGGGGCCCGGCTCGAAACTGCGTAGGCCGCTTACTACTCCTACCACCGCGTCCTATCCCACCGGATCGGGCCTCGAGACAGGGACAGGCAGGAGAGAAGGCACACCGACACCGGCCGACGAACGAACGAACGAACGAACGAACGAACGAGGAGCGGATAGAAGGACGGACGGACGGACGGACCGACTGAACGCGCCACGAACGGACGGACGGACGGACAGACGGACGGGACCAGCGAGAAGCCAGCGGACACACGGGACCCAACAGGTATATACACACGTCGCCGGGGTACCGGGCCAGCGCTGCTATTACCGTGGCTCCTGCCGCATGTCCCGAGCCACCGTCTGGTGAACGTCACTCGGTCAAGGTCCCCCACCAAAAACCTGCACGACGTCCAGCGAGCGACACACGATGCCTCTCTCTTTCTGCTTGTTCCTCGCCGTCGATTCGGTCCCATGGACACCGCTATACTTGGAGCGGACCGATGAGTGTGCGAGGGTGGCATCGCGCGCCTCCTGCCTCTTCCTTGGGACCCCGATTCGCTCTTTTCTCGCGTGCTCACGTGTGGAGGTTGGTTACGACGCGCAGTACCTAAGCTCGATTACGGACCGCGTTTGGCTACCCGATTGAGACATCAGCAACGCTAAGTGTGTTTACTTGCAACAGGGAGGATCGTTCAAGACACGGATTATTATACATACATATAGAGAATACATGTTTTATCATGTAATATAATAGATATATTATGTAAATTGGGGGTGGCAGAATCTGAATCTCGATGAAAGTATGAAAGCTAGTCTGGTAATTGTTTATGT
>NW_017133632.1:0-602 GCF_001652005.2 Ceratina calcarata | reverse complement strand
AATCCTTTACATACATTTTTTACCCAAACAGAAATTTAAACAATAATTGCTATTACAAAATTGAAGGATTATTAAAATCATAATTTTTTTTAGTGAAATACTGTCGAAATCTGTAATACTTAATCTCTTCTGTTCAACACTCGGACAATCAAGGATTCTCTACTATAAGAAATTAGTTCAACGACGCTGGAACGTCTGCGCCGACCTTGAACTTACCAGGCTACTCCTGGCGGTAATGAAGAGTCGCGCTTTCAACGATCCCGCGGTGGACAGACACCTCTAATTGGTCCCGGCAGCAGAAGGAGATGGAAAGTCATGCGCGTTTAATGCCGAGGACTCATTTTCACTTTCTATACACGCCGCGCTGCTGCCGCCGCGGCCTGGTTAAGTGGAACACGCGACGCGACAACCGTAATTGTGCATGCGTGTCGCGAAAAGTACTAATTGCGCGTGAAAACATCAATCTGGTCTCGAACCTAATCGAAACTCCGTGATTTCATAAATCATTTTAAACGTTATTTTAATAATTCAGTTAAAAGATAGTATAATCATATTTCTTGAGATTTTCTCACAATTCTTATCACATTTTATCGATCACAGAT
>NW_017133631.1:0-451 GCF_001652005.2 Ceratina calcarata | reverse complement strand
ATTATTTTTTCAGATATGACAGACTCTAGGGGGAACTTCAGGATGGACGAAAGAGAAAGCCAAACTGGAGAAATCCTTACATTTTTCGATAACATCTTCGACAGCTTGAACGGCGTCTCGAGGACACCGCCAACAGAGAAAATTTTAAGAAGTGCCGTAACTTTATGATCCAAATTCTTTTTGGAAACGAGTTTGTTCATCACTACGAAACATGTTTTTTAGGGAACGAGGCACAAGGCAGTCGTTCCGTGCCTCCTTTCCTAAAGAACTTAATTCTTACGATCCAAGGTTTCATTATCATTAGGGAAAAATTATTAAAACCTTATCGTAAAATATTTCTTTCCACGTAGCTTTAATCAAGACACATTAGAAAATTTCTTTGGCCAGATAAGGCAACATGCAGCAAGGCGAATAATGTTAACTCAATTCAATTTCAAGATTCATACAGGAT
>NW_017133630.1:0-451 GCF_001652005.2 Ceratina calcarata | reverse complement strand
TTAAGTCATTTCTTTGATTAAGGAATGTTCAATTGTGGGCGTAACTGTATTTTATGTGTGTCGTTTCTACGATCATCCTCAAGGTCCGACGACAGACTCTATCCCGCATTTTAGCAAAACTAATTTATAACTAAACTTCTCTTATAAACATCTTATATTCAAGTCCAAATGCATGCAGAAGAATTGAGGAAACGAATAATTACTTGTATCTACCCAACAAAAATTATTCGCACTTAAAAACAAGAAGTATTTTGCATAAAACTCTTCTTTGCTAATTCTTTACTGTCTAAACTAATTCCATGCAAAATATTTTGTATAAAAATTGCGTCAACATAGATTTATAGATTTCGGATACATCGAAGTATATGTATATAATTTAATAGTATTAAAATTAATAAAGAAATGAAAAACGTTAAAATAAATCTTTCAGTGGATAGTAGAAAATCATAAT
>NW_017133629.1:0-451 GCF_001652005.2 Ceratina calcarata | reverse complement strand
CACTCCGGCTCCCGGGCAAGGTCGTGTCGCGCAGCGACAACTTTGGCCATGCCTGTCCTACGCTGAAACCATTGTCCAAATCTTAATCTGGCACAATAATCGGCACCATTCAATGCTTGATGTAAAGAAATGTGATACGGATGAAAACGATACCGCCGAATGATTCTTGACACCGTAGATCGTGATACGCCGCTACTATTTTCGATGAGCCGGGTACTAGTATGAGGATTTGCTGCTACTGCGGCCAGCGTTAAAATTTCCGGTCTTTCTGAACGTTGCACATGACGACGTCGATGTGAAAATCCTTGCCGAGCCCGAATCTCGCAATTTTTTATAACGACTGTACTTGGGGGCCGGCCATCCGGAAATCCTTCCCGATACATTCGGGCAGTTGTCCTATAACTTCGTTGACATTTGTTAGAATACTTATATTACTTGTGGCGTATTACTT
>NW_017133628.1:0-451 GCF_001652005.2 Ceratina calcarata | reverse complement strand
CGCCCTCCCTTCGATCCGCCATTATCAATAGTATTTTTCCCCAGGAGTTTATTACTTACCCTCACCTCCTCGGCGAGAGAGCTTGTATTGCTCGGTTCTCGGTCTGTTGCCTTCGTTCTATCAGTGATCAAGAACGATTACTAGCACTGTGTTTGCAAGCCAACCTTTGTCTCCGGCCTTTTGTACGTACGCTCATTTATGTCATTTCCCTTGACTGATATAAGTGTGCCTCTTGTGAGCTAAACAAATCTTTTCTTGAACGTCTTTAGTTTACTGAATGGATAAGCTAGACATTCATGGCTTATAACAAATCGATTATTTCGAATTATCAAACGCACTCTCGACTTATTTACTGTGCAATCGAGAAAATATGTATTTGAAGGACTGTTTTATAAGAGTGTGGTCAGGGTTCGAGATCGTGTTTTAAAAAGTCAATGAATAAACGTGATTT
>NW_017133627.1:0-451 GCF_001652005.2 Ceratina calcarata | reverse complement strand
GTATACTGTCTACATCTATTACTTTTAAAACCTATAGGAAAATATATTTCCTGACCGCGTGAACAACAGACTCACGTGAATTAAAGGAGGGATATATTTATTTCACCGTAGTATTGATATGAGAAGAAGAAAATATATTCGTTTATTTATATTTTACAGGAATGCCACCAGGTATGCCTCCTATGGGACGTGGTGGTCCACCAATGGGACCACCAGGAATGAGAGGTCCACCTCCAGGTATGATGCGTGGTGGACCACCCCCTCGTCCATACTAAGAATTTTTAATAAACTACAATTATGTAAACACTAATAACAATAAAAGTAATTTTTATAATGTTATTCTTTTTAATTCATATTAAAACATAGGTGAACTACAAGTAATTACACAAGCATAAAAAAGATTTAGATCTTCATGAAGAAAAATAAGTTGTACTTATGATTACAGATAATT
>NW_017133626.1:0-451 GCF_001652005.2 Ceratina calcarata | reverse complement strand
GGAAACTAACACATGCACGTAGCTGGCTCAATTTCGTTGTTACTAGCTGTACATGAGCCCAAATATAGAGTACGTATTATGATTTTGAAAAAGAATTCTATCATTTGAAAATGAATGTCGATGAGAACATGTCCTCGTATGTATCGAGAGCTAGAGTCGCTGCAAATAATTTAAGAGGGGCAAGTACAGAGTCTAGCGACGAAGACTTAGCTTATGCGTTATTGGCTGGTTTGCCAGACAGTTATGAAATACTAAACATGTCACTAGCTAGTTTACCTGACGACAAATTCAATTCCAATGAAATCAGTAGAGTGCTCCTTGCAGAATATGAAAGGCGTCGTTCCAGACAAGATAAGGAGGTTGATGCAGGTAAGGAGGCATTGCATATATCAAAACATTCGTCGTGAGTTGCGAAATCCCTTATACCTGCAGTCAGGTAAGATACCTGGAT
>NW_017133625.1:0-451 GCF_001652005.2 Ceratina calcarata | reverse complement strand
GGGCACCAGCATCAACATCATTGTGTACGTCGTTACGCAGCGTACTCAACTATTACGAGCGCATATTTATTATATGCAACAGTGGGGGAAGGGGCTCAATTTTGTAGGAACGCGAACAGCCGGGGTTTATTTCGCTGTCAGGCCTGCGAGTAAACAGAAATATGACGCGATCCTGGCTGCTGTTAAAAAATTACTTCCGTCATAAAAAGGAGGTGCCGTTTCGCACAGCGTATTATTCGCGCCCAATGGGTATCGATGAAAATTAATTTTTCATTTTACATCCCAATTATTTCGAGCAAGAGCTGTAAAACTCGATATTAATCATTGAAGATTGAATTTCGTCGAGAGTGAGATACGTCTGGTTGTAAATGCTCACATGACGTGTTATGCACACGTCGTTTAGCCAGGAATTGAACTTCCTATTTGTTTTCTGTTAAATACTCTTCTAAAA
>NW_017133624.1:0-451 GCF_001652005.2 Ceratina calcarata | reverse complement strand
TACTTCAGCACGTGCAACGTTCATTTAAGATACAAGTGAAACATGTGTTGTGTTGTACTGATTCCACAATTGCACTAGCATGCGTTACGGACGAGGGTCAGCTGGAAACACATATTTCTGAAGGTGAGCGTCTCAGCACAACAGGTTTCGACACCGTTGTGTTGGCCGCGCGCACGACCTTGAGGGAGGCTCTCTTGGGTTTCCGGGGAAAGCTGGCTCGAGTAGCTCGCGTATCTCAAGTATCGGTCGTATTGTGCGTGTTTAGTCTAGGTCGATATCTTGCTCGTAAATACATTTGATCGACGACGCTCGGGTAGATTTATTAGACTTAAGTAGCTTGCCGAAATTCTGGAATCGTTGTTCTCGGCGTATGGTTTTTTCAGAGTGAGAAAATACGTTGAGTTTTTCCTGCTCCACAGGCTTGCCTGTTTGGAGCCCATTTATTGCCTTC
>NW_017133623.1:0-451 GCF_001652005.2 Ceratina calcarata | reverse complement strand
ATCTGTATTAAAATACAATAGACGAAGAATTAAATTGTACATCCCGAGTACAAATTGTGGAAAGAATTGAAGGAGAAAATTATGTAAAAAAGAGGAGGTGCGATTATCCAAGTAGTAAAAACGTGGGACAAAAGAATTAGCGGAGTCGAAAGGGGGAAAGCGGATTAAGCGCGAGGCTTCCCACCCCTTGGACAAGGCTAATAGAGAGAAAGTCGCGCCGGAAATAAGTTTCCATAAGCTCGGCGAACCGATTCCGGGTGTCGTGTCCTCTCTTCCTGGGAGGGTATCACGGTTTTCCATTTGGAACCTGTTGCACCGGCTCACTTTTACTCGAGCCTCGTTATTTCCAAATGAAAATTGTTTGCCAAACTATTTTCCCAATCAGCATTTCCTGCGCTCTCCCTCACTGCTTCTTCCGTTTTCGTCTGGTACAATTTTTCAACTGAACGTT
>NW_017133622.1:0-451 GCF_001652005.2 Ceratina calcarata | reverse complement strand
GTATGGTACTCGCGTTACCATAGCTCTTTTATATCGACGATTAGTGTTCTATTTCATTTTATATCTACTTTTTCCTTTCATAGTTCCAGTCCACCGTTGCCTGGGATGATGGTTCATCAAGGAACTGCAGAGGAAAGAAGGAAAGAAGACCTGGACATACAATTATAATATATTTAAGAGAGGAGATAGAAGCTCAAAGACATAAGACTGAAGAGAGGAGATCGAAGACAGAAGACCGAAGAGAGATGTTAAACAGAACGTGAGACACAAAAATCTGTAATCTATCTGAGATAAGGAAAATATCTGATTTAATTTTGATTAATAAATGAATGGAAACAAATCTTGGAATTTTTATTTCACGATCCTTGATCAAAAGACTAAACAAAACGGTTACTTAAAAACAGTGTTCGAACTGATTTCATGAGACTTGAGTTCGGTCATCACCAATTAT
>NW_017133621.1:3256-7986 GCF_001652005.2 Ceratina calcarata | reverse complement strand
TTTATCATATTTGTATGTGTACGTGTACGGGTTTTATACATGAATAGGAATTTCGACGCCTAACAGGATACATTTAATTAATCTCTTTATTATAAAGTTAATGTATTCTCTATTTTTCCTTCCATCGTTTACTGTACACATTCAACGTTTAATCTACTGGTGCGATTCTAGCTAAAGTTTCGTTTGAGCAACGTGCCACAGATATTGCTGATTCACTAGGGATGATCGTCAGCACTGATTATTATTATTATTATTATCGGGAGAAATAAATCGTTGACACTGTGACGTAGGAACCGACGTGTTCTAACTTCAAATTCTGTCGTGATTAATGACAGTGCTAATTCCTCAGATATTTAAACTGTTATCATTAATAATTAATGCATTATAATGAAATTATTAAATGCAATTTTTTAAAAATCTATAAGTGAAGACTGCGGATTAATTTTTTTTTATATCAAATTTTTGATATTACTTAACGAAAGCACTGTCAGTGAATTAGAAATTCTGTGATCCCCTCCGCCTTCGAGCGGATTAACTTTAATAAGTGTGAATCCATCGTGCAGGGGTTTTATGGCAAACGCCGAAGAGACGAGGAGGCCTCTTCGAGAATCTTACCTATTATTATACATAAATATACACTAGGGGGTGGCCACGGATTCACTAATTACCAAAATCAACCTAGCCGAGAGACAGGAAGGAATTCGCCGAATGGTCTCCTCGCCTTCACCATCTCCTGCCGGTGCATTTTCTATTCCTAACGTCGTGTCGACAGCTTTGGGTCTCCTCGTCGAAAGTGGTTCCCTCCTCGCAGACGAATCGGAAGTCGAGCACCTGCCTCGAGGTGAAACCCGGGGAACAGTAATGGAACAGTCTGCAGTCTCTGTCGTCGCCATAGAAGCGATACATCTCTTTTTCTAGGCAATTGAAACCGCCATACTTTCGCGACATCATCATTTTTCGGGTGTTCATTGGCTTCTTAGTAATCTCTTCTGTCGTCGAAGGAATCTCAGATGAAGAAGCGATAGAAGAAACCGTCACTCCTTCTGTGGACTTTGCAAATGGTGTAGTAGAGGTTTGAACAGTTTCTGCTTCTTCTGTAGTTTCTTTTATAGTAGATAACTCTAGAGGTTGATCAGTGGTAGTCAGAGTCGTTGGGGGAATTGTAGTACTGATTAATTCTACGTCTATCAATGTGGAACTTTTAATAGTAGTCGATTTTTCAGATTCTGTACTCGTAGTTTCTTTAAGAGCTTTTTCAATGCTTGAAGCGAGGGTCGATAGTTTGGATATAGGATAAGGAGTGAAGGCTTCTTCCTTTTCTGTATTAGTGGAAGACTTCTGTTCATTTGAACTCGTGTCCTGGTCTTCAGATTTTATTGGAGTTTCATGTTCTTGTTTTAAGTCGACGATTTTATATTCTGATTCATTGTGAGATTTTGATTTCATTTCTTGTTCTGATTCCAATTTCTGATCCTCGTCTTTTGAATCAGAATCTGGTTTTGATTGATCATTCTGTTCTGAATTATCTGACAATTTCTCGTTCGATTGTTCTGAATCATTCGATTTAGTCTCAGATTTCATTTCTAATTGGTATTCGTGTTCGGAATCATTGATCGGTTTCAAATGACTCTCCTGTACTAAATCACTGTTAATTATTGATTGAGAATCGTTCGTTGATTCTAGCTTCCCTTCCAGCACGTTTTCCTCGCTCCTACTAGCCTCAGTAGTGGTGATCGCCTCTGTGGTTATTACTTCTGTAGTTTCTGTGAAATCTTCCTCCTTAGTCGTAGTCGACATCGTAGTAGTCGGTTTACGAGAGAGCAATGGGAATTTTCTGATTACAGGCTTTGGTACCAACTCGTTATATGATTTAGGTGGTTTTGCTGGTTTCGGGTTTAACAAACTGAGTCTAGGTTTGATGACCACTGGATTAGGTGTCGTCGTTGGTGGAATGTAATTATAATTCTTCCTGACTGCGATCGGTTTGAACAATTTTGGAGGCGTAGGACGAACCGTCGTAGTCGTTCTTATCCTGACACTCTTTGGACTCTCAGTCGTTTCATTCTTACCGATATTTTCCACTGGTTTCTCGTGTTCTTCTGTCCTACCATCAGCCATCATTTCCTTATTAATTTTCTCGTCGCTCAAACTGTTGGAATCTGAAGACTCGCGTTCCTTGTAATTCTCAGGCTCATAATTATCGTCCACGTAATCGTGCACCATGCTCTCATCCGAATCCGATGATTTCCCATTTTCCAAAGTGTCTTCCTTCTTTTCTTTAGGCAGTTCGTCTGTGAACTTAAGGACCCCTTCCGTACTGTCTTCTTGATCGCTCAAGGAAGACTCGTGCTCTTCTTCAGAGTAGAAACGTTCCGAGGAAAGAGTCGTGTCCTCGAAACTCCCAGATTCTGTGTAGTCATCTTCAGGGTCTTCGTAAGTGCTACCATAAAACGCTTCAGTGGACTCCTGATATTCCGTTGAATATTCTTCGGAATTAATTTCCTCGCTCTTTATAGTCGAATATTCTTGAGACTCCTTGCTTTCCTCTTCTCCTTCGTCATTCAGTTTCTTGGTTTTCTCTTCTTTATACGATACAATCTCTTTAGAAGAATTTTTGTATTTTTTATGTGAGTTCCTCACGTGTTCTTGGCTGTCCTCTTTTGAATTCTCGTCGCTGAATACTTCTATCGTTTCGTGTTCTATCGACGATTTTTCTTTGTAGTAACCTTTCTCTTGAGTCAGATGATCCTCAAGGTCTTCTGAATTCTCCTTCTTAAGCTTTCCCTCATTTTCGTTTATATTCTTGTCCTCAGAAATTTCTTTTTTATTCTCCTCTGTATTTGCTTCTTCTATATTTTTATTTTTAACAGAGTCTTCTTCGGTCTCCTTTGTATTTGTCTCTACTTCAGCTTCTTTTATATTCTCTTCTTCCTCAATTTTCTTTATACTCTTGTCTTCATCAGTTTGCATTAGAATTTTTTCTGGTTCAGTTTCTTCTTTTATATTTTCTTCATTTTTAGTATTGGTCGAATTTACTTCTTTTTCATCAATTTTTTCAGATTCTTTAATTTCTTCTTTCTCGAAATTAAGATTTGTTACATTTTCCTTTTTCAAATCTTTGTCACTGTCTTCTTTACTTTTGACTTGCTCTTTTAGCGTTTCATATTCATTAGCAGCACTCTTGCGATTTTCTTTTCCCAATTCTGTTTCCTTGCCCGCCTGACTTTTTAAATATGAATTACGATCGCTCACAGCCCTCGTGTCGACTCCTTTCGACGTCTGCGACTCTGGCTCCTCGAATATATTCTTGTCAATCCGTTCAGCTTCAGATTTGACCGTTTCTATTTTTTCATTCTCGACTCCTCTTCTCCTGGAAGATAATTTCCCTCTAGGTCTGATCCTGGAACTTCTCCTTCTTGTTTGAGGCCTCTCTTCCTTAGAATCTGTTTTCTCTTTTTTCGAATTTTCTTTTTCAATAATTGGTTTTCTCGAATACCGAGAGGTTTTTTGTTTACTGATTGTAGTAGAAGGCTGTGCTGTTGTAGTAGTTATTGGAGGCTCGGTGGAAATTTTTATTGTACTTGAAGAATGATTTTCGTTTTCAGATTTCATTTTCAAATACTCGTTCGGATCGAGAATAACGACATCGATATCTTTTACATCTTTCTCAGAATTTGAATCTGATTTATTATTCTTCACTTCATCCTTGAAATTGCTATCCCGATTTCCATCAAGATTTATATACTCTGCACCAAAATCCTTCGTGGTTAATTTTAAACCTTCAGTCTCTGTTTTGTTTTCTTGATTTTCTTCACCCTCAGTGTTCTTTAATTTCAAATTCTTCGATTCTCTTGATTGAGAATCATCCACCAAATCCCTTTTCAAGTTCTTCCCACTGGATTTCGAATTCTCCCCAAAGTCAAGCTTACTGATATCGAAAACGCTTCGAATCACGTCGTCATTGAATTCACTGCCAAACAGAATGTCTCTAAATTTGATCAAACTCTCCTTAAGCGCCTGGAAGTCACTACCTCCAGTCACTACTTCTTTACTATTATTATTTACTTCATCATTATTTTCTTTATCATCGTTGTAACATGAAACCACAGAGTTTTTAGTCTGACCAACAGATCTCTTCGATCTGCTCCTAACTCTTAATAATTCTTCAGAAAAATGGTTTATTAAATCTTCAGTTCTGTGCCATCTTAAATCTCTATCCCGATGGGCCCTCCTGCCGTTCCTGATTTTAGGTACGTCTCTGTAAAATGGATCGAACGACTCGTCACCCTCCTTGTAATCATCATAAGTAGCAGGACTCGTTGGCAAAGGGAGAGTGACCAACTGACTCGTGTTCAGAGGTCTGCCAGATTCGTCGCTGACGCTAGCCTTGGCTGTGACTATCACTCTAGACTGCGACGGTTGCAAGCTCGATGGGCTCTGAACGATCCTTTGGATATCCGGTGGTGGTATATTAATTGTAATTTGGTGCGGTTTTAACTGGGGAATCTGTATCGGTGGTAGCACGTGGATGTGTTGGGTCACTTGTTCACTGGTGGACTGAGATGCCTGGGGTGTCTTTGGCGAGGCTCGAGGCGTTGGGTAGAAGGATCTCACCGTCGTCTCGTCTGTAGATGGGGTGGGTAGAAAGTTGCCAGATATTCGTTGCTGCTGGGAGGTGCTGCTTGTTTTCGTTTGGACCGTACGAGATGATTCTGGTGCCGAGGATATCG
>NW_017133621.1:1942-2645 GCF_001652005.2 Ceratina calcarata | reverse complement strand
TAGATTGAAATAGCTAATGCAAGTGTAAATGTGGTCAACAATATATTAAAATTTCAAGATTTAATCGAAGTAATATTAAATATAAAATATAATTGCCTTTGCTTTATTGGTCTCCAAGGATCTAACTTCCTCCACGTTCTCCCTGTACTCTGAAGTCTCCCTGGGATTATTACTATGAATCGAAAACTGTTCGGTAGTACTAGCAATGCCATGATTATGAAAAATAGGATTTATCAACGAAGGACTGTTCCCATTGCTGTTCAGCAACGTTTGGATAGTCGAGGAAGTATGGAAAATCGGTGACACTGTCGACTGTTCATTATGAATAATTTGTGGACTGGGAGTAGAACTGAATCTAATTTGGTGAACCTGAGGCTGAACAGTAGTAGAGATCCGTTGGTTACTAAACAATTGATAGGAAGTCGCTTGCTGATTATTATTATTATTTCTTTCTCCGTTGTGGAAAATGTATTGGTGATGGTATCCACCGTTTTTGTCATCGTACAAGGATTTAGACTGACTCGTGTGGAACGGAGGCTGCGGTTTGAAGGGTTGTGGGTAGCCAGTTTGATGCGAGTAGGAATTGGACGACGGTGTAGTGGATGGGTTGCTCGGTTTCGAAGTCGTCGTCGTCGTCGTAGTCGTCGTCGTCGGTCTGACCGACGTACTACGTTGGTGGTCCTCTATTGGCTCAGATTGATCC
>NW_017133621.1:0-1118 GCF_001652005.2 Ceratina calcarata | reverse complement strand
CGAACTATTTCGGATATGATGTTATATTAAACAGCGAAAGGGTTAAAGAGAAAACGGTAACAGGTGGCAAGAGAGTGAGAGGCGATCGATCAAAAATCGGTGACACGCGGCAATCACCACGCCTCTCAAATCTGGATCTCGATCACGCGAGGTACATACGTACATACATGCACACGTGTCTACACGTACATACGAAAGTAAAACCGGCCAGGTATGCCATAAAACCGGTGCACCTTTGGTCCTTACGAAATCGCGATTAGGTGAACGTTCCGTCGGATTTCATATATCGTAGAATATTATCAATATTCCAGCTTCTCTTTAATAAAATCGTATAAAAGTAATTTCATCAAATTCAGTCAATTTAATAATTAGNCTATTTAATAAATAAAATAAAATAATAAAAAATTAATTTAATAAATGAAATAAAATAATTACCTGAGGGTGACAGCGTTGTTTCCATATAACTCCAAGTTCAGATTGTAGAACCGTTCACTCTTGCTACAGTCGACCTCGTCCACCCGTTCGCAGACCCTTGTTTCCTGATCGAACACGGTCCCGTTCAGACAGAGGAACTTTATGTCCATAATCTCGTCTGAAACCAAGTCTCACGGTGAAGGACAAGGGCCATTATTATGGGGATGCTCTTCTCGAGGCGTTTAAGCGTCTCCTATTATTACTACACTCGATACGATATTAAAGCCATAATTTATAGAATTTATAGAATAATTATTATAGAACATACATAATTTATAGAATTACAATAAAATACGAAATATAATTAATTTAATTTATACATGAAAATCTCGAAAATCAGAAATGAGTGACAAAATGGCATCACACGATTTTTATTTGATGAAGTTACTATGAATAATTATGCTCGCCGACAACGAGTTTTTATTAGTTGCAATCATTTTTCGAGCTGCGTTTCTGTCTTTCACCGAGCGGTAGCAACAGTCGAAAGAGGCAGTGATATAATCCCCTCAGCATGTAACGCCTGTGTGAATCCCGTGACATTTAGATCTGCCGACCCGATGCTCGTCTTCGCTCGACTTGAAGCTCGACCGTCTCTACTGACAGTGTCCGAGTCGAATTCGATTTCAACAGATAAAAAAAAAAAA
>NW_017133620.1:2361-53369 GCF_001652005.2 Ceratina calcarata | reverse complement strand
CGATTATTCCCTAGGTAGTCGATACTTTAAATTAGTCGATAGTGCCCATCACTATCGTCGCCGCGTTGCACGCGGTTGCAAGTTGCAAGTTTGACAGTACATGGCGTAAAGGGTGGGGGCGACAGTGCGCAGCCATATTGGCTACTTGTGACTTTTGGGAGGAAGCAAGTAAAAAATATTATAATTTTCTCGTTTATGCGTGAAAAATGTTACCTCCGAGGATTTTTCATTGATTCTACGAGTTGATCTTGCGTGCACTTTACACGGTTACGATAGAACCTGCGATCATTTTTACAAGCTCAATCTTTTTTACGAAAAATGGTACGTTGACTTTTTTTTCATCAATCTAACATTTCTCGTGTTTAAAGTTAATACCGTACACGTAGAACGTACAATTCTATTTCGATCGGTTCAATCTCTAACGTTTTGTTCTCGCCGTAGAGTTTCTTCGGGTTCGGTCAATCGGCCGACATAGAGATTACATTAGATGGGGCAGAGACCAGGAAGACCGCGGACATTAAAACTGAGGATGGTAAAAAAGAGCGCCATTTATTATACTACGATGGTGAAACGGTGTCTGGGAAGGTAAATATTGCCTTTTAAACACGTAATCTTTGATGCTAAAGTACAGGTAACATGATCATGAAATGTACTTTATAACCTGTGATCGCTCTTCTGAACTTCGAATAAACCCCCTTCAAATGTACAATAATGATTATCTAATCGTTCGATTTGATTATCCGAACTAATTACTCTGATCCTGTTCCTATGCAAGCAGATAAATATCCTTAGAAGTCGAAACAGACTGTGCACGTATAAGATATCATTTAATATGTTCTATACAAATACAACTTATCTTGTTTAATTTGATAAAGGAATCAAAGAAATACAACAGAATTTGCCTGCAATTTTCGGTTGTACTTTGGTACTTTGGTCAAAATTTACATGGAACAATTAAGAAATTAGATATTAATCGATACATCGATGTTTACAGATTAACATTAGCTTGAGGAAAGCTGGAAAATTGGAGCATCAGGGTGTAAAAGTAGAATTTATTGGGCAAATAGAATTGTATTATGACAGAGGAAATCATCACGAATTTGCAAGTCTAGTTAAGGAATTGGCCAGGCCAGGAGAATTAACTCACAACACTGTGTATACATTCGAATTTCCCAATGTAGAAAAGCCTTTTGAAAGTTATACAGGCTCGAACGTACGGCTAAGATATTTTCTCAAAGTGACGATCGTTCGGAGACTCAGCGATATCGTTAAAGAGCTCGAACTGGTCGTGCATACTCTTAGTTCCTACCCAGATATGAACAATCCTATTAAAATGGAAGTTGGTATCGAAGACTGTTTACACATTGAATTCGAATACAATAAGAGCAAGTAAGCTAGTTGTCCGTACTGCTAATTTCTTCTCTTCTTTTATACTTCCAGCGTGAAATTCACGTTTGTATTCTTTCAGATATCATTTAAAAGACGTAATCGTTGGAAAAATATATTTTCTTTTGGTCCGAATAAAGATTAAACACATGGAGATTGCCATAATAAAGCGGGAAACAACAGGTTCTGGTACTGTATAATTGGAAAATAGATTTTTCCGTTAAAAAAAAATTATTTTCAGTATTTTTATTATTATCATTCTTTTATGAAACATTTAATAACGTACCTATTGGAAGAGATATTTTAGTTTATTAACCATTTGATTGCTCCAACTTATCGTACTACAGTTATAAATAGAATACGTGTTTGCAGGTCCGCACACGTTTACGGAAAATGAAACTATAGCCAAATACGAAATAATGGATGGGGCACCGGTGCGAGGCGAATCCATTCCGATAAGAGTATTCCTAGCTGGATACGATTTAGCTCCAACGATGCGCGATATTAACAAGAAGTTCAGCGTTCGATATTATTTGAATTTGGTCCTCATGGACGAGGAAGATCGAAGATATTTTAAACAGCAAGTAAGTGATCGAACAGATGCCCATACGTACGTGTTGCTTTCGCGGAAACTCATTCTTCTTTTTGTTTAGGAGATAACGTTATGGAGGAAAGGCGAGAAGAGTAGAAAATCTCAAACTGCATCGCCACACATGCCGTCGCATTTGGTGTCTGCGGAAACGGGTTTTCCACAGGGAGTTGCTCAAAATGGCCCACCATCTGTACCGGCAGCGATCCAACCGGGACAACTGGCACCCGCTAATGTCACCGGTGTGGAAGATGCGCAAGCACCGATCGAGAGTATGACGCGCGAAGAAGGAGACGGTGAAGGTGCGAAAGAAGTTAATCCCGAGAGTAACTGAATCTTTCTATCTGTACTCGATCCAGTCGGAACGGAAGTCAATGGTAGTTTTATCAATTCGAAGGAACGAGTCAGAACTCGAAGAAATCCGATCGCGCTAGAAACTGAACGAGTAGTTTTGTGAAAGGAACTCTCTTCCATCGTAAGAAGAGAAAATGAGAGCGAATTTAAAGGAAATGAAACGCGAAACCCGATACATCCGCGAGCGAAGTTGTAAATATTTTTGGATACCTATAAATAATGCGAACGATTAAATTGTATAAGTAGCCAATTATCGATCAAAATTTCAACTAATCGAGCTCCATAGATAGTATTGTATTACGGTGTCCAACGAGACGCGCCGAACATTTTAATCGAATTGTAATGATTAAATGAAAAATAATACGAGGAAGAATATAATGTGATCCCGTATAAAATGAACATAATTCGTAAATGGACGATTAACAATTGAATATCGATTCAGTGATATTCAGCGATTCTTGAAGAATGGTATCTGAATGTTACGGTGTTCAGAACGTTTTGTACAAACTTATTCTTCGTTATATTTTCAAAGATCTTTATTATCGAGAAAAAACAACAAGAAAGGCGGAAACCTCTTGCGTTACATTACCGGATCTCTCGAGCGGCCAGTTTCTGGTGCACCGAGAGTCTCACGAATCTGAAATTAATATACGTATACTCATAATGGCTGCCCTATTTTAATCCATTCACCTAGTCTACGACTAATATGATAAAGGCACTCGATGGGACGCTTTTACATATACGACGCGTACACGTATAGGTATTGATTACCCAAAAGTGTGCTCTTTTCAATAACAAAGTTTTTATTAACATTTGCAATAAATACGATACGTTAAGATGCAAAGTGCACGGCATACGACATAGTGTTATATAATAGTTCTGTTCTATAACATAGCATAACTGTATATACGTACGTATAACGGACACGCTAAATTGTACATGCCAATTAATTTTTTAATAGATTTTTATGCAAACTCTTAAGAATAATGATGTACAAGTCATTGTAAGAAATATTGTATATTTTAGTATGCCCCCGTTTCAATTTTTAGCATGCCTTTATTTATATGAGAGTGGACTATGATAGATTAAAAGACGGGTTTGCTCCACACTCCACATGTATTTATATATATACATATATGTACGTATGTATATATATATTTATATACACACATTACGTATGCGTGTGTGCGGTGTGTACCGTACCGTGTACTACCGTGTATCCGAATAGTTTAGTTGGAATTACACGCACGTACGCACCTCACGAGCATACGCATCTACAGTAATAATATTGAAACGGTATTGTTCTATCCAGGTAGTAGATTGAACGATTACTACCACGATAGAAGCAATGCGCTGATGCGACAGCAAAATATATTGTATGTATCTATATACTTATCGTTTTGTACAATTCTATGTTAACATCGGTTGACTAACAGTCTTGTTAAAAAGGAATAAGCCACCTAACATACGGTCAACTGCGTGTAAGTCGAGAGTTTTGTTTCGTGTAAATGAAAATTTTCATACTTCACGCCTTTGTTATTTGTTGACAAGAAAGATATATGTATGTGTAAAAGAGAGAAAGAAAAAACCTATTTGTGAATTATTTGACATGTCAAATATTGTATATATACATATACATATTGTCATACGATATAAAAATTAAATACCTACAACGGTTTTATACTTTAATCTCCACGCAAAATGTCTTTGCGCGCGGCTTGCGCGAACATCAGAAAATGAAAGTAGGCGTTCTTTTATACGATTTATAGATAGAACTGGATAGCCCATCTATACATATATACAAAACGGAAAGTCAATAAAGCTGCACATTCAACATTACGGATCGTACATTAAATGATATCGCAAAATTTCATTCTGCGAAACCAAAAGGATAGAGGGCAACGATGTACTATAGATTTTACAAAGAGAAAACAGAAAAATCGCGAGCATCAAGCCATAATAAATGCACTGAAGAGAGATCGGAGAAATTGAGATTACTAAAGATTGGTAGTCTAAAATCTTATAGGACTTCGATCGTGTTGCACGAAAAAATCTGCAATTTTTGACACCCTCTAGAATACATTGCCACCGAAGTAACGTAGTATAGTAATAGCAGTTAATAGTAGTAGTATTTCTTCGATGGTAGTGGTAGCCGGAACGTACGCGCAGACATACGCGGTACTTTTACATTCGAAGTTCCAGTTCGGAAGCGCAGAGCAGTCAATACAATTTCGCGTTCCTATTCCGTATTCGAAGTAATTTTTATGTGGGCATTAACGTAAATTGAAAAGAAAAAATGTCTGAACATGTGGAAGAACTCGTTGAAGAGGAAAATTCAGTTACTATGTTGGATGTACTCCGAGAAGAGAATCAATTGGAAGAAGACGCAAACGCAGTTTTGGGAGCGTCCGACGACAAAAATTGCACTTACTGCAAGGTAGTTGCATATTCCTAAGCGACGTTCGACCGTATCGTCCAGCCAAATATGAAATTCATTTTTTGTTTAGGGTTATACGCGACAAGCCCTTTATGCATGCAGAACTTGTTGCCAAAAGTCTGTGAGAGCAGCGGTTTGCCTGGCTTGTAGCTTTCATTGCCATGAAGGTCATGAACTCATCGAATTATACACCAAAAGGCACTTTAGGTGCGATTGTGGCAATTCGAAATTCGGAGGAAGGAAGTGTAATCTGGTCGCCGTACGTTCATTTCTATTATCATATTTAATTTAACAATAAACATTATATGCCTTTATACTTTGCTTCCTCTTGTTTGCCGCATCATCCGTTTATTCATACAGTCGAAGGACCAGTTAAATTCTGAAAATCAGTATAATCACAATTTCGATGGACTGTATTGCACTTGTGAGAGACCTTATCCGGATCCTGATGATACCGTTAACGATGAGATGCTGCAGTGCATAATCTGCGAAGATTGGTATCACTCAAAGGTACTAATTTTTCGATGTATCGGCTTCCATGTCTTTTAAGTACATTAATAACGAACAATAACCACGTAGCATCTAGAATGTGAAAAGGAAATGCCAGCCGATGGTGCGTACGATGAAATGATTTGTGCTGGCTGCATGAAAAACAACGATTTCCTGTGGAATTATGCCTGTAAATACGCAGGTAATAACCGCCTTGTTTTTTCCTGTTGCAATTACCTATTTTTTGAAATCTGATCCAACGCAGCATTTATTGCATTTCTATAGTAAATATGAGCGACGATAAAGGTGCCAATGATAAGGAGGAAAATAAACCAGTCGACGTTGAAGCTGTCGCCAAGCAGTGTACGATGCCAACGAAGAATAATCTTGGGAAAGAGACTTCATTCCGGGGCAGCTGCTTTTGGACAGAAGGCTGGAGATCCGCGTTATGTACTTGCGATACGTGTAAAGAGGTAGAGGTTCTATTTGTTCGGATAAATAGTTTGTTTTGCGAACGCGGTTTGCAACAAAATTTTTCGATTACAGCTCTATAAAGAGAAGCGAATGATGTTCCTTCTCGATCCGACGGATAGCGTGCACGCTTACGAGGAAGCGGGTAAGGTCAATAGCCGAGAATCGCAGTACGAGAAAGGTATGAAAGCGCTCGCCTCTTTAGGTCGGGTCGAACAGCTAACAGCGATCGAAGGTAACGAAAAAACTTGGTTCGTTGTAAAAATTTATTTGATTCTTCATTTATTTCACGTCTTGGCATATTCGTGTGTTAACAGAATACAATAATATGAAAGAACGATTGATACAGTATCTGCAAAAGTTTGTCGAGAACAAGAAGGTCGTGCGGGAAGAGGATATAAAGGAATTCTTCTCGCAAATGGAATCGAAGAAGCGCCCGAAAGTGGTGGTACCAACGTATTGCCGTTAAAGGGAATCTGTCTTTCCTTTATTAACGGAGACAACAATTTATACATATTACATTGTGAACAACTACGTTTTATTTTTACTTATTTTTTTTATGTGTAATGTATTAAATTCTATATTTTCGATAATTGATTTTAAAGTAGCTTCCGATAAATCGGTGAATGTATGTGTGTACGTATGTGAGAAAGAACAAAATAAAAAAATAATATCGATCATCGGTGTACCGTTTAATTCAAATCTCGTAGTTGTACCTATCGGATGAAAGTTCGATGCGTGAAGAACAGGAAAAGAAGATTGGCGAACAGTTCGTCGCGGAGCGAAAATAGAATAAATGAATTTGAGACTCTATGATCGAAACCGGTAAAATTTAAGATTCGAGACTGGCTGGTGCAGTCAGTTCGTCGTCCAGTTGCAAAGGTATTACCAAAATCGGCTTCATGTCGCTCGGTTTGCCCGTATATATGGACCAAGTCTTCTCGATGCAGTCGAAAATACCTGCGCACATATGTTCGTTGAAATAAACAAGTTGTTCACTGATAGAACGAAGAGCGAACGGAGACCAGAATACCACCTACCAGTGGCTATAGTTTTCACCGGATCGTTTTCGTCTTTTTCCTGATAGACTCTGTAATCTTCGCCCGTTTGATCGCTCAACATGTTTATGACGTCTTGCCGAGATTTAGCAGGGGGATGCTTGCAAATGGCCTCCATCCTTTTCACGCTGCTGTCTATGATTAGGCCTCCTACTTCGGGTATTTTTAATCGAAGGTATCTGAAAAAATGAAACCGAAGTATGGGCGATGAAGCGATCGAACGGTCGATCCCGACCGAAGGGACAAAGCGAAAATACAACAAGGCAAGCGAACCGACTTGTTGCAGTGGACGGTATTCTCCCCTGGGCTGACGGTCAAGATACTCAGCTGTGACTGCATGCCGTTCTCCTCGCAAGGACCGACCTCGGCGTTGTGAAACATTCGATCGCCTTCTTGCGTCAAGAACGTCATGTTCACTGAAAACCCTTCCGCCGCCCCGTATCCATCGTTCCTTAAAATCTGTTGAGCTTCCACGTAGTTTTCCGCGGTCAGCAACGCCCGCGTTATAAAGTATCTAGCTACGCGGTACGAAGAAAGAGAATTAGCAGTGGCGAACGTTGCGTATGTAAAATAAAGAGAGAAAGCGACACTTACGCGTCTTACCGGACCTCAAAGTCGCAGCGCTGAGCGTGTTGATCGTGTAAACGAGACCGTGTCGATTGTAGCCCATCGTGTATCCCGGAAGAAATCCGGCGTAACTGAGCGACGTAAAGATTTCTTCCTTACATCCCGGTTCGACGACGTGTGCGGATACCAAATACCAATGATTCAACGTTTCAGCAAGCGCATCCTCATTATGGCCCAAAATTTGCTGTTTTGTCAATTTGCAAATTTTAAATGTCATTATTCTTCGCCAAAGAAGTAGAACGAACGCGACGCGACCGACGATAGAATCTGATTAGCAATCAGACTTATTCATTCGTTCGAAATTTACCTGATCCGGTTGATTGCACATAATCGTTGAACAACCAACCGGTAACGTGTTCTGCGTTCCTTCATTCATCACGTTCGGCACGATGTCGTCTAGATGTATTAAAAATAACTGAAAAGAAGAAAATCGACGAAAGTAATGGCTCGTTTATCCATGGGGGAAGAGGAAGAAGGCGTCTTATGTAAGTATTCGTATAATACGATATGCGACCATGCAGTACGAGTAGAACGAGCAGAACTGCGATTCTACAGTTACAAGGGGTTTATTGTTTCAAACGCGTTATCTCGTATCGTGCACAGTTTAAATAAAGCGTCTTTAACTGGGATCGATTACAGACTATCCGACGTACCTTATAAAAGGGAACGTTCGCGCCATCGGCCGTCCCACGAATTTCCTTCAAGTAGCCAGGAAATTGCGTCTCGACGCATGCGAGCGTCTCCTCATAGATTTTTTTACCAGTTTGGGTTTCATACAGAGGCAAATAGGTTTCGTTCAACGGTCGGTAGACGTCTAGGAAACTTCGGATCAAACCGGAAAACGTACGCCCCTGAACGGCAACGAAAAAATTAATTTACATTAAAATGTGCTATTATTTGTGTGCGTAAGTATTTGTTACGAATTTTTTATGTCACTCGAATCGTCCACGAAACAACTTTTCCGAGTTTCTCAACGCGAGACAGGATCAAGAGCAGATCCGCATACGTACATACATATACATACGTACACACGTTAATGCTGCGAGATCGCGTTTCGCGATTCGCGCTCGATACCACTCGAGCGTGTTCGTCGTAGAAAAAAACGGTGCATATGAATTATATACATTTGTATACGATAAAATAATCATTAGAACAAAGCTATAAAGTTACATAAACGTTATGTAATTGTCGTTGTGTAACATGCAATTTCTGAATATCGTATGCTTCTCAGAAACGTAGATATAAAAACGATTAGCGACTGACACATGTTAAAAAATATACATACGCGGGTGTTTTGCCACGTGTAACGATACTGATCTGATCGTGTGCAATTTACGATGTACGTAAACAAAAACGTTTCACGTATCTTAAGTCAGAGTAGAAAAGCTTCAGTGAATATCGAACCGCCCCGCTGCCACTTTAAATTGCATGGGTAGCCAGATTACGCTTGTGCGTGTACAAGAGTCAAGAGCACTTCCGAATGCGTATGCAAATGTAAATGAAAATATTTTTCCAGTTTCTTGGACTAATCTAATTTATACGTTGTCCTTAAATACCGTGCGCACGGTGGCCTCCACGGTAGAGCAATAAGCAACCTCCCAAGTCCTAAATCGATTCCCTTTCCACGATCTAATATTCGCATACGATTAGCATAGATTCAGAAATCCCGTTTCTTTCATTGATTCTTATACGCATGGTATCTGTGCACGAATTAACAGAACCGTGACGATTGTTTAATTTTCGCTTTACGATTACAATTACATTTCGAACGTCAAACACTTATTTCGGCTCCGAGGCGAGAGCAGCGTTGGAGATTCTTTAATTGCCGCATTAAATTTCTTTCGATGAAGCTAATTAAATAATGTCAATTCTTCATCAGGCAAACCCGAATAAAAAAGTGAACGTTAATTGCCAGTTAGCGTCCAATTGAATTAAACATTTATCTGCAACCCTGAACAAACGTGAGAAGCGAAGAAAGACGATTGAACTCTTACGATATCAAAACCAATGTCGTAATGCGTTCCCCTGACGTGAATGATGGGGATAGCGTGTCTTCTTCCGATGTCCTGCGCCGCGGGCGCGCTTTCTGTTCCCGCGGGGTTTTCGGCCTTGGTCATGCTCCTCGTCGGTCTCTGTCCTCCGCCTGTGGCTTCTAGTTTCTAGTTCCTCACCTCTGAACAGACAATTCGAATTTCGCTGCACTACCTCGAGCACGCATCTCCTTCCTCTCTCGCGATTTCGAGCAGACACATTCCCGCGCACTTATACATTACAACGGACAAGCATGTACACGGTGCGATGCATGTGCCTGGTCGCGTTGGAGAACGCGCAATGTGTCCCCGTTTAATTATCGGACGTCTATCTATCGCTTGTGCAGCGCGCGCTCTTGTATCAGGCACGGATTTACCCGATTCCGTTTCCCACGCGATCATCTGTCGCGATATCGTTTCTTCTCGTGCACCCAGTGCGCTTAAAATGATGAACAAGGACCCACGGATGCGTCGCATTTTACACGTAGATGGATCGAATTTACTGAACCGATCGATAGCTTTTAACGCGATTGGAGATCGCGACGCGGGACAGCGAGCCGAAAGCAAACGGTCCGATACGTGGAAAGAAGGGATGAGACGAACGAAGAAGAAGCGCGCGTAATGATTGCTGCAGAGTTGCGAGAAACACGAGACGATGTTCGAGATGAGATAAAATTCTACCAGAGATTCGGCAAAAAGAAACAAATATATGTACTTACGCGTATCAGGCGTGTAGATATAATAGAATAGAAGAAATCGTTCGATTTGGTCTCAGATCTCTGATGTCACTTTCTGTTGCGTCTGCCGTTTGATTTTTCTTATCTCGCGGTCACTTCTCTGAAGAAATACGCGGGCGAACGTACGAATCCTGGAGACGGTTTCGAATGCCGACGGAACGGTGACGATCGTCGCGTGCGACTGTCGGTGCGCTACGACGATCGGCTTCTCTCTTCTACCGAAGACTGTCAAGCCTAATCTACCTTTTATCGACTTACGTCGATTAGCGGAGTTGTATGGTATGCCGCGCGATATACGCAAGGGTACTTGGTTGCGCAGGGATAGCCAAGGTTCGTTTCCTCTCGAAGTAACAAAAAACATTCTCGTCGTATTTAAACATTTAGGTATTTAAGGAATGTATTGTATCATGTTCCAATTATCGCGCCACCATTACGGTTTGTCGATTTTCATTTCTATTGACGATGTACAGAACGGAAAGACTATAAGGACCTTGTCCAAGAGCCATCTGATCTGAGTTAGCTCAGATTAGAAAATCGGTTAAATAAATAAATAAAGAAATGGACAAGTTTGATATGTCTGTAAATAAATTCTATTGACGATTTATCGCGCTCGCGATGCATAAGGAGTTACGTGCGTATGTTGTCCCTAATTATACTGCATCGTCGAAAGATAGCTGTTATCATGTATAATTTTTTCCACGCGTATTTGCGGATTAGAATCGACGTCAACAATGAACTCGCTTCTTCTCGTACAGAATCGTTTCTTATCTTGCAACCCATTTTCAACTTTCAATTTCCATAAAATAGAAAAGAAAATAAGTCGAATAATCAAGATCGCACGATTTCTTTTTCTGATTTCTATTTATTCCCAAGGGGGTATCCTATATATTGAATCCAAGTGTTATTTCCATAGATATAGATACTATGTTATTCAGAGGATAATCGCGAGACGAAGGATGTCCTCGGCCTCCGGATGACACGAAGAAGAAGAAGAGGAAACACCGATTGGTCATAACGTTAGATCGGGCCGGACCCATACATATAAGCATAAATGTGTACCTAAATAAGTAAAATCTAATCGCGAGCATGATCAAATATAATTACATACGCCGTAAGGTACGAGTACCGAGAAATGCATCTGATTGCAGTGCACGGTCAGCCGTTACTCCGGCTTCCAAATACGCGCATTTCACGACTATAAATGGATAAGAGCTAAAATTAGAATCTTTTTTACGGTTTCCCGGCGACATTATGTTTTCAAATCCGATAACAACCACATCGTATCGTTTACAATGAAATATTGCTCGCTCGATTTGATCGTTATCGTTACCACCTCACTATGCATCGTTAATCCTGAACTACATTCGCCAATGATGCGGAGTAAGGTGACTAAAGGTAAAGGAGACAAGCGAATCTCATAGACGTAGGCATAGACACGGGCTACAAACGATTTGCATAGTAAATACATGAATATGTATACATGACACGAGACGCGACGCATAGTTATATCTCGAAAAGGTTGTAAAGAAGCGGAAAGAGCGATAAATCTAATACGGAAAAAGACATTATAATTATGCTTTATGCACGTGATTCCTCGAAACTATGCCAAACTCGCGTCAGGGAATTTCAAATCGATTATTACGTTGTTCGATGATTTCCTATAAATAAAGATACCATCGCGGTATCGTTGAAATATTCCGTCGGCTTGCATACTTCTCTGTGCGATCAACCGAGAAAAATCAAAGTAGTATTGTTACTTTCTAGTAATTTATTAGTGTACATTTTTATAATGTAACATCGCCGCGTACGTACGTATATATAAATATGTACAATACACGTGCGTGGTTGTACGCATTCGTATATGTTTACAGGATCTCGCACTCGCATACGTTACATATGTATATCTGTACATTTTTGGAGATCTGTGAGCGATATTTAACGTACCTAATAAAATACGTATACTGCAAAATGTACACAGTAACAAGTCACCTATTACGTTTTGGTCAGTCTGAAAAAAAAGAACAATTCTATTTAGTAAAAACCGCTGATTTTCCCTCTTTATATATAATTCCGTTCTCGCTTTCTATTTTCTGTTTACGCCTTCTCTCGACGTAAAACGAAAAACGAAAGACAAAAGAAACATACCGCAACGTATCATATACCGTTCGGTGATAATAACTTACTTAAAATACAATATACATGATCGCTGTCGTTACGTTAGACGATGTGCGAATCGAAAATTTCTTCGATAAAATTGAAAGAATAGAAGGGCAAGATGCACTACGAATAATTATAAACACGAACGAGGAGATAGGCAGACAATTAATAGGAACAAATCAAATTTTTCAAGAAAAAATGTCCGATTCGCGAACGAAATCTTTTTACCGCATCCGCCGAGACAAACGCACAATTATAATAAAAAGAGACAACTCGCTATTCGGTCATGATATAGATTAGAGATATACAATAATATACGCAATATGTATAGCCGATCGCTGCCCTTGATTTTCGGTTAGTCGTAAAAAACGTTTATGCACCCCGTTCTCTTCGGGGTTTATTCGCGAAAGGAGAACTAAGAAACGATAAGGTATGGAATAAAAAGATATTACGTTCCACGAGAACAAGTTACGCAACGTCGATATGATCGCGGTGGCGCCGTCGTTGGGGTGCTCTCTCCTTCTCTCTCATTCATAGACGTTCGGTTTTAACGGCGACGTGCTACGTACGTATCCCGCACGCCTCGACGGGCTTGCGGAGGTACGTTCGATGATAACTCAGTCTTGTCTAAGAAAAAGTTAACGCCGTGGCCGTAGCCTGATCGGCAAGGTTCAACAACAACGGTTCACCGCGAGCACGAGCTTTAATTATATTAATGAATGTCCATGTCCATGTAGCGTCTTTTCTCCATTGCCGGAACGAAACGGCGCAAGAATTACCAAGAACTGCGCAACGTAATCTCTCCTCTCCCGATCGTCTTAACTCTCGCGACTCAACACGCTGCTGCGTGCTTGGCTCTTCGCTCAGCAATTCGTTGACTTCGTCTCAAAGTTCGCGGTTGCGATTCAGCGTCCATTTCTTCTTCGGAATCGGAAATATCTAGCGCCGTGCTTCCAGCGTATCGCCAGCTGAGGATCGCACCATCCCACTAAAATCAATCGTCGTGGTTTATTCGCTCGGCTTCACTACTATGTGTCTACATCGCACCGCGAGTAAACGGATACATACAGACGTCGAAACGATCTCTGGATGAAACGGATGCCAACTAACATCGCGTACGCATCTTTTGTGACCGAACAGAGTAGTGACTATCCTACCCGTCAGAACATCGTATACTGTAACGAACCGAAAATGATTAGCCCGAGTTAAATCGATGAAAAGTAAACAAGATCGGAAGACGACTCGAAACTTACTTATCACGCGACCGGCGGCGCATCCGGTGTATATATACCTTTGACCGGTAGTGGACGAAGGCGAAAAATGACATCTTATCAAGGTTTGAAGAACCGAATGACCGCGGTAAGTCATGACACTGGTATCGCCTTCCAGCATGTTTCTGGCCCTGTACACTGCAATGAGAGAAACAATATTATTGCCGGTAGCCGATACAGAATATCGACAGAACAGACGACGATACTGATCGGTTACTAACAACGTTTTGGTACTCGTTGCCACCGATAATCCCAATTTTGATTCGCAACGGCTTTACGCGTATTCTCTTCACCGTTGTGATCGGAAAACGCGCGAACGTCCCACAATTTGATCGTTTGATCTTTACTGTTGGTGATTAAGTAACGGCCATCGCCTCGCGGGTCGATGTACGTGATACCGTCCATATGGCCTGCCAATATTCCGACTGGACGCGGTCCAGTTTCGTTCAAAGTTCTTCTATCCCAAACCTACAAATGGCAAATACAGACAAGAAACGTAAAAGAACTTTCGAGCCGAAAAGTTTCAAATGATTTTTTGGCTGGAATGGATTACCTTGCAAAGACCGTCGTCCCCCGCACTGTACAAAATCTGTGAGGTATTATCTGCAAAAGCAACAGCGTTCACGTCGTTGTTGTGGCCTGCGATCTGTAAAAGAAAGATATATATATATATATATAGACGGTGACATTAGCGACCAGCGAGCTTAAACAAAATTTATACGAACTTTGAACGCCCGCTGATGGCATTCTCGATCGTAAACGTAGAGGTAACCATCGTTCGCTCCGCCTAAAATTTCACGACCGTCACTGGAAAATACAAGCGAGAACACGCAAAATCTTCGATCGTCCGGACACAACGACAACGATTCTTGAGCACTCGAGTCTCCGTAAACGGGGCAGAGATACACTGTAAATGAACAAAGGTATTCGGTATTCGGTAAATCGTGCACGTGTCGATCTAATCTAGGATAAGTCGTTGAACATCTACTCACGAGATTCCGACCAACTCGAGTAAACAATATAATTCCCGTCAGGACTAAACGCTGTGTCCAAGATGCTCCAACCCATATCTCGCGCCGAGATCTTCTTAACTTCTGCGAAACCTCCATCTTGCGTCCGATAAAGACGTAAATATTTGTCTGGCAACGGCATAATTCAACAATTATAAAATTGGATCATTGAAAAATTAGTCGAATTTTATAGAACAAACGATTCTGATTACTTGCCTTGACTGGCAGTTAAGAGAAATCTTCCATCCTTCGAAAAAGAGCCGCAAAAAGCTTTGGTTCTATATTTAGCGACCTGATGCATTTTATTTGGTAAAAATCTATTGGTTATTCCGCACCTTTCACCTGTGCTAAAATTAGGACCCAGGGCTCTTCTCTGAATCATCGACGTTATGTTACAAGGTTTATCCATGCTATCCAAGTATCCGCAAGCTTGCTTCGTGACAAGACTTATTTCGCTTTTCTGAAAGATAAAACGACGACGAAAGCATCGAATAAGTATGAAAAGTATACAACCAACAGTGATCGAGTCCATAGGTATCTAAAAGTAAACAACGAACGTCTAGCCTGGATGTGTTTGGTGACAAAGTGATTTTCGGTGGTTGCGAATTCGCGGCATATTCTTCGTCCGAGTCATCGTGATTCGAAGATATGATCTGATGTAGCTGGCGGCTGCAACGATAGAAACCGAGAAAAATTAATCGTTTTCCTGATCTCGTGATCGTCGTGATTTATTGAAAAGGCAATACGGAAAGTGAAAAGGTTAAGACGTTTAAGTAAGAGCTAAAACGTCGAGGTCGAAAAAAAATGTACTATTCGTATCCGATGTAGATGTAAGTCATTTCGTTCCGACGACGAGGCGAGCTAAAAACGAGCCAGATATTTAAATAAATCAAGCCCGTGTAGCGTGTACACGATGCAAAGCATAAAAAAATAGAAGATCGTACGTAGAACGGGAGGTTAGAATCACTTCCGCGTTTTCACGTTCATTTGTTTTTCACGTGTACTTCCCCCTCGGATTCTTTTCGCAGTTTCTCTACGTATATCGCCGCACGTTCGTCTCTTCGACGTACACGAATTACGAAAGAAATTCGTACTTGGCTACGACGTGAGAAATGTCTCGATTCTAATAATTCTTCGAACAAACCTGCGTATCAAATAATGCAAAATGTCAACCAGCCCGGGATCGTATCCGATTTCCATATTCCGTGAATTAATCCCTCCCATGCAGAGAGCGAGCGAATCTTATTTATCGTCTAAAAGCAAACAACAAAAACTTCCGAACTCCTAATAGTTGGTGGTGAATGGCGTTATTGCAGTGTATACTTGTGACAGTTAAAGATCTGTCGAGTCGAGTCGAGTCGAAACAGACAACGTTAAGAACGAAGAGAGCGGCAACGCGAGCGCCAGCGACCGATCGCAAGTTCGAGGCCGAGATTCAATTTGAATCTGAAAATTCGTCGCGATCCTAAGTATGCAGAAACATTTTACGCAACACTATCTTGTAATTAAAAGGGAGAGTCCAACTACGATACTACGCTTGCCACGCATACGGAAACCTGTTACTTCATACAGTCCTACGTAGAAAACTGTTTCGAATTAGAACTGTACTGTGCGCCCTAATAGCGGAAAATTTAAGATCTACGCGCTCTTCCAAAGAAACTTTTCTGCGTTGCGAATAATAGCTGCTTTTCCTTCACGATTGACAACTTTTTAATAAATTTGCAACTATCGTTGATAACAGTGATCACAAGTATTGTAATATAATATTAAGCGCGATAAGTTAAGTTTGGATCTTGTTCGACGGTCTTGTAGTCAAATCTATTTCAAATAAATAAATACTCGTAAATCTTATTCGCGATCTGGCTTAATTTGTTCATCTGTTCTTCCCACATTCCATTATACTTTCGATATAAATCGTATCGTATTCNGATGTAAGTCATTTCGTTCCGACGACGAGGCGAGCTAAAAACGAGCCAGATATTTAAATAAATCAAGCCCGTGTAGCGTGTACACGATGCAAAGCATAAAAAAATAGAAGATCGTACGTAGAACGGGAGGTTAGAATCACTTCCGCGTTTTCACGTTCATTTGTTTTTCACGTGTACTTCCCCCTCGGATTCTTTTCGCAGTTTCTCTACGTATATCGCCGCACGTTCGTCTCTTCGACGTACACGAATTACGAAAGAAATTCGTACTTGGCTACGACGTGAGAAATGTCTCGATTCTAATAATTCTTCGAACAAACCTGCGTATCAAATAATGCAAAATGTCAACCAGCCCGGGATCGTATCCGATTTCCATATTCCGTGAATTAATCCCTCCCATGCAGAGAGCGAGCGAATCTTATTTATCGTCTAAAAGCAAACAACAAAAACTTCCGAACTCCTAATAGTTGGTGGTGAATGGCGTTATTGCAGTGTATACTTGTGACAGTTAAAGATCTGTCGAGTCGAGTCGAGTCGAAACAGACAACGTTAAGAACGAAGAGAGCGGCAACGCGAGCGCCAGCGACCGATCGCAAGTTCGAGGCCGAGATTCAATTTGAATCTGAAAATTCGTCGCGATCCTAAGTATGCAGAAACATTTTACGCAACACTATCTTGTAATTAAAAGGGAGAGTCCAACTACGATACTACGCTCTTGCCACGCATACGGAAACCTGTTACTTCATACAGTCCTACGTAGAAAACTGTTTCGAATTAGAACTGTACTGTGCGCCCTAATAGCGGAAAATTTAAGATTTACGCGCTCTTCCAAAGAAACTTTTCTGCGTTGCGAATAATAGCTGCTTTTCCTTCACGATTGACAACTTTTTAATAAATTTGCAACTATCGTTGATAACAGTGATCACAAGTATTGTAATATAATATTAAGCGCGATAAGTTAAGTTTGGATCTTGTTCGACGGTCTTGTAGTCAAATCTATTTCAAATAAATAAATACTCTATGGTCGGATTTTGTCAACATCAATAAAATGCCAAATAATCATATGTAACTCATTAAATATTGAAATTAGAAGAAGAATGCACTATTTTTAATTATAGGAAATGCGTTTTTCTAAGGTACATGAACTTTTGGTACTGACTATATAGCCAATACATCCTTAAATACACCCTCGAGATGCAGCCCTGAAACTGAACCGTAGGCAACGATCATGGCTTCAATCCATCAACTATCGACTTATTTATAATATGTAACTTGATATTAAATAACTCGATATCGTTAAAAATATATTCGTCCTACTGTCGTTAGATTCGCTCAGAATATACTACCTTATAACTTTACATGTATATCGAGTATTGCGTATAACCCGTAATATTTTATATTATTGCGCACACGTCGTATAGATACGGGCAGGTATGGGGTACGTACGGTACGATACGGATGTGTACGTACACGTATATGAGCCATCCCCTGACCCCTAACCCCGGCGACCCGCGGCCGCAGCTACCTGCTGCCCGTAGCTGAATAGGTACAATTTCCAGGCGAAGTCCTACATCCTGGGAGCCGGAACCAAGCCGGAGTCGAGGTCGTGGCCAAACCCATACCCTGCCCGGGATCGAAAGCTGCGCATGCGGCTGTTCTCTCTTTTCTTCCGCCTTTCTCGCTCTAAAGGGTACGACCTGTCCACCCGACCACGTTATCGTCCAGGATAAGAACGAGGTCAGAAGCGGATGCGAGCCGGACGTCTTCCGTTCTCTGTCCGAAAACGCCGAAACCGCGACGCGACGATGATACTCGGACGCGCTCGACGGGATTAGGATCAAGAGCGGCGAGGATACCATCGCGGAACGAGGACGAAAGCGAGGTCCAGGGTGGGCGAATAGTAATAATTCGTAGAGGAAATTGAAAGCGGAAGCGAAATTGAAGACGGCGCAACGTTGTCAGCGGATCGAGAGGGTGAGGTCCGCGAAGAAGATAAGCATGGATTCGATTAAGCAGGAAGCGACGGAGGTGGAAGAAACGAGGAGACAAGATCGTTGATTGGGATGGAAAGAGGGTGCAATCGGAGGGAACACGCGGCGATACGTGAGCGTAAGGGAAACGAGTCAGGAAATAGGCGGCAGGATCGTGCACCGGATTTCGGATCGGAGAGCAGTGTCGGTGATGTGATCGCGCCGATCGCGTGTCAATCGTGTTCGACCGTGACCGTCTTCCTTTGGATTCCTCGCGGGTCCCCGAGCGACGCGCGCGTGCTCCAAGCTGTCGCGCATCGCGCATTACCCTTCTTTCGGTTTCTTCATGCTTATAGCGTTCAGTGATTCCCGTTGTCGTCGGCAACAGGTGAGCAATTCCCAGCAGCATTCGGGTTCGCTTCTTCTGCCTTTTCGAACGATTTTTACTCATTCGTGCCTCCTTTTCCTCTTTGCGTTTTTCTCTCCCTGATACCCTCTGATTGAAGAGGACGATGAAAAATAGACGATCGTAACATCTTCGCCTTCCTCGCGACTCCTTCGGTCTCTCGATCGATCCGTACGTATGGTTTCATCTACTGTACACCTGCTAGTGTACGTATTCGGATGCAATTTACGATCATTTCACGTGTTATCCGATACGAACGTCTATGGTGTCCGAACCGCTAGGCCGGTGCTTCCACTAGCTAGCCCGGCTATACGCGAATTATATCCGAATCGATCGAGCTCGCTCGCACCGCTATTATTACGTGCGTATTGGGTGCATCGAGCTTCGATCAACCGTAGAACTCTCAAGGGCTTTTTCCTTCTCTTTCTCCCTTATCCGAATGTTCGTCCGAGTGCAAACGAAGTGTTCGCTGTTACCAATTAATATGAACTTATTTAATTTTTATCAAACGACCAGCAACGAGTGTTTGAACGTCTCGCGTACGAGCATTTTTATCGATCGCAAATCCTCGACGCGATCCGTTTCTCGACACCGTTTTATAACGATAGTACATGTATAATTAGTTAAAGGGTAAAAGATACATGCGTAGGTAGACATCGCACTCATCGAATTTCCGTACTGGACGTTGTCTTTCTCTATTTTAGTCGCGCCTCGTTTCTACGATAGCGCGTTTTCTTGCGGAAAAATAAATACTTTTCCCATTCGAATTTTCAATCGATCCGATCTTACTAACGACCACGGCGACGACGACGGCGGTTGGTCCTGCACGATAAGTACGTGGACACGCGGGATATATCTAGGAAGGTGCGAGGAGGTCGAGTCGATCGATAAGGAGTTGCGTAAGGAGGATGGTAGAGCCGCGAAACGAATTGGCGAGCCCGAAAACGCATTTAGGGCAGGAAGCAGGGAGTAGTTATTTCTTATGGTAACTAAACACGTGGACGTTTATTAATAATTCGAACGATGAAACAGGTGCGTCGCGTGTTCTAAAAAAAAAAGTGACCTGCACAGTGCACAGTGCGCGACGATAATAGCTGTAAGTACATCCGATAGATCAAGATCGAAAGTGATCCGACTCGATCGATGAGCAGCATCGAGCTCGGCGACGTCTAACGATCGACAACGAGGACGAGAAGAGCGTCGTTATGTTTGCCAAATCGAAGAGCAGCAGCTCGACACCGAGCGTTCTACTCTCGAATCCTCTTCAACATTTGTACGAGGTCGGCAAACAGTTGGCCACCGCAGGGCCCGAACACGCCTGGCGCATTTACGATGCGTACACCAAACTGGACCATAAGGTAAATCTTGGCTCTCGCTCGAATCTTCATCAGGAAAATTAAAGATCCTGTTTCGTTTCGTTCTTTCCTCGGTTTTAGGAAGTGTCGATATTTGTTTTCGACAAACGATCGGTCGAAAAGTTGCACAAGCCGAAGAGGAAAGAGATCGTGACGGAAATTTTAAGAAATGGGGTACGACAGATGGAACAAATATCTCATCCGAAGATACTGCAGGTAAAATGACGCAGGACGTGTCGCGTCGTCGCAAGCGAATGCGTGTACGCGATACGGAATATTTTCAGGCATACAAAGTCGAAGAGTGTCCGGACAGTTTGGCGTTCGCCTCGGAGCCGGTTCTGGCCAGCCTCGCAAACGTTTTGGCCTATCAGGAGCAACGACAGCAACAGGCGAACAATCTCGGTCACACGTCGAGTAATTCGACCAAACAGACTTCCTCGGCCGGTCACCGTACCACTTATGTTAAAGAATACGATTTACTCGACATCGAGATAAAATACGGATTGCTGCAGGTAAGTTTGCTAATCGGTCGCGAGTGGCCACGTATACGGTTCGATCTTCCTCAGATCACAGAGGCTCTGCTCTTCCTTCACGGGACTTCCAAAGTAATTCATAGAAACATCTGTCCGGCGAGCATAATAATTACCAAAAGAGGCACTTGGAAATTGGCTGGACTCGAATTCATGGGTGAGTTTGAGACATTATGTTTACGGTTACAGCTTAGTTAAAGCTTACAAAACACGTAATCTTGTACCGATCGTCATAGAAAAAGTGGACGAAACGCCAATGATAGTACTACAGCCGTGGACGAATCGCATGTCGAAAATGGCACAACCTAATCTCGATTACACGGGTAAGAGCAACGACTTTCTTTCCTAGCATACGTGCGCAATTAATATGTACAGTATGTATTTCGTTTGCACCGCATCTATCGATGTTAACGTAAAGCGAAATACTTGTCTTGCAGCACCGGAAATACAGCAGAAGAAAATGGGTGGTTTCTGCAGCGACGTGTACAGCTTCGGAATGACGATATGCGCGATTTTCAATCAAGGTCGGCCGCTGATTCAAGCGAATCACAATTGTTCCGAATATGCGAAACAACTGGAAAACGTGAGCAAGCTGACGCGACGTCTTTTTCTCTTGTTCTTTCGTCTGCCTCTTCCTCCCCCGTCTCAATCTCGTACCGCTTCCGTTCGAACAGTTGAAGGATCAAGTTGACGCGATACTGCATATAATTCCCCTACCGCTGACAGGAGTCGTCCCCCGGCTTTTGCACCTTGATCCAGAGAAGAGGCCGACTACTCAAATTTTAGCCATGATCAAATACTTTAAGTACGTAATTTCGGCTGATAAATCCAGGACGATTTTTGCGCGATGATTCGTCTTATTTACAGTCTACTCGCATTCTGTTTCAGGGATCCGCTGGTGCATGCGCTTCAATTTCTCGACTTGAGCAAGATGAAGGACGTCTCGCAGAAGGTTCATTTTTATACGACTACTTTAAAGGGAATATTGCCTTATATAGATAAGGTAATGTACTCGCGTACCTAAGAGTGTCTACATAACGGTAGTAATTTGCGCTAACGATAAACTACGAAATGCGCAGAAACTATGGTATCAGCATATCTGGACGTACTTGCAAATCGAATTGGAGAGTCAAGAGGTTCAATCAGCCGTACTGCAACCGGTGCTTTACATCGTGCAACATAGCACGCAGGAAGAATACGATCAAATTATATTTCCATCGTTACAGTAAGTTCTTTCTCTCGCTTCCTCCCTGCTCTCCCTATCATCTCTCGTATGGTTCGTAGGTTGCTCTTTTCAAATCGCAAATCGATTCAAGGGACAGTAACTCTGTTGGAAAATTTGCATTTGATACTGGAGAAAACACCGCGGGAGTACGTGGAAGGCGAAGTACTTCCGATGTTGTACATGTCCTTTGAGAATTCTACTGTTCAAGTGCAGGTACGTAGGTACGAGGTAAAAAAAAAGGAGAAAAGGTAATGGTGAATAAGCATGAGTGAGCTGAACCGAAGACGATTCACAGACAGCGGCGTTCGTAGCCGTAGCGAACGTATCCAACTACATCGATGACATGTCCGTTCGGAAAGTCGTCCTGCCGAAACTGCTTCAGGCATTCGAGAATGATCGAAACAAGGTGGATCCTCTGATACTTATAAACGTGATTTCTTGCATTCTGAATCGATTGGAAAAAGACGAAATCATCGATCGTATCTTGCCGTTGTTGTACAAAGTGAAATTTGAAGATCCGGAAGTGGTCGTGCGAGTCGTGAGTAAGTATTGTAAGCGGATCTCGCCACGCCGTTCGTCTTTCGATCCACAACTTGCGTTCCAGAGATTTACAGGCTGATGTTAACGGACAAAAAGTATGGACTCTCTGTGAACTGGATGGTGACTCGAGCTATGCCCTCTCTTCTACCTCAGACTATCAATCCTAGATTGAACCTCGAACAGTTCGAGACGCTTTTAAAAGTATTGCAGGATATGCTTATCCATATAGAAAGGTGAAACTGTTGATCGAATTAATACTAATCGTAAGAAAATAAGCTACTTGTATTACGAAACGTCTTAAATAACTATCGTCTTCTGTCTTTTCTCTCGCATTTCGTGTCGTTCTGTTTTGTTGCGTTTTTCTTTGCGTTTATTTGCGCGAACCGAACGGGAACAGATACCAGAAAAATCAACTGAACCTGGACAATTTGTCGCTGTCGAGTCCGGATCGGTTCTCGGACAGATACATGAGCCGGGGATTGCGGCATCAGCAGAGTACAGATAATATGTACATCGCGCAGTTCAACATACCAACTCTGCGTACCGACCAGCGAAAAACATTCTCAGCCGAAAACATGGCTCGAAAGAACAGCCTAAGTACTGAACTATTATAAGTGTTACTTACGTATACGCGGTAGAATGATAAAATTTGATCGTTTCATCCCCGTAGATTCGATGTCGACGACGGCATCGGCCGAGAACATGACGAAGAGAGGTTCCGTGGGAGGAGGTAAGCGAACGATGCTTTACGCTTGGAAGCCTCGAGTCAAAATCGAGGCGCGAATTAATGTTCTTTCGGTTCGCGTCAGCTATAATGCAATGGTTCTCGTCAACGAGCAACGACAACTTCTTAAGAGTGACCGCCAACCCTTTCACGAATAGAAGATTGTCGGACAATACTTTGACGACGCCGAAAATTCGCATAGCTCCGTCGTGCGAGAGCTCCCCGGGTGGAACGCCCGGTGATGGATTGCCGTTTCGGCGACATTCTAGCATCGGATCTCAAGACCGACGCGGATCCAGTATCAATTTATCACCTCCTTTGGTATCGTTTGTTCGTTTCACTTTTTCCGCGATCACCCGTCCTATATCAAAATTCTAACGTGAAAAATCGGAATAATCGATTTGTCGCTAGGGCGGAGGAATGCCGGTTACGAGCAGCAGCGTGCCGTACTTGTTTAGCTCGAGCATGAACAGCATACGGGGATCGAGGCGCCCATCAGTTTCCTCGACATCCTCGCAACAAGGGACCGGATTGTTCCAGCCTGGTATTTGCAACAGTATGGTAAGAGTACCTTCCATCTGCCTCAACCTGAATGGACCACCACCACCACCACCACAACCACCAACACTCTCTCCATTACTCCAGCTACCGGGACAGTCTTCCCATTGACCCTTCGTTACAGCGTAAGGATATTCACTAGTTTATCCTACGAAACTTTTCTTTTTCGAATTACACGAACCACGAAAGACGCGAACAAGCCCAAACGCTATCGTTTCTATCTTTCATACGAAATACGAACTCTCGTCGTTTTCCGAATCGTTATATACAGCGCATTCATGGAGCGACCAAAATTCCATATTATTTCCCGCTTGTCCCGTCTTTATCCCGTTTATGCCTCCCACCTCTCTCTCTCTCCTCTCTCTCTCTCTTTCTCTCGATGTCTACTCGACCTATTATTTGTATGATCTAGCATTTAAGTGTCTATTTGTGTACGCTCCGCCTTGCGCGCACGGATTCATATTGTTCGACATCGATCACTTTAAACTGAAATCCACGTGTGGACGACGTTCGAGGTTCGAATCGACCGGTTTTGTTACCGTTGCATCATTGCGTAGAAACATGATCGGCGTTAACGAGGATCATAACGCGACGCTCGCCTTTTTATTTACTTCCAGCTCCAACTTTTAAAGAAACAGTTCGACGCCTGAATTGGAGAAGAGAAGCCCGATCGTCCGTCCGCCGGTGATCCTTCTCGAGAGAAAGGAAACGGAGCGTCGACAATTAACCAATAATTTTATAAATATCCTTCTACTCCGCGCCATGGGAAAGTGCGAAAGACGAAGGTGAGCATGTACCTTATCCTATCGTGTCCAGAGGAAGATTACGGGTATGGTCGATAGAAATGTCCCGTTTCAACGGAAGATATCTTGGGTCTTATATTTTTTTGAGGGTTTTCTTCATCAAACGAGATAGAACTGCGATTTCGCCAAATAAACAATAAGCCGGTTTTCTTTTCGTTCGAAACAGGAATTTAAAGTGAGCCACTTTCACGATCCGTACAAATGAGAAGCGTCTATAAAATTTACGTGATACCGTGTGGACGCGGGGGAGAAAGAATCACCTACTCCTATCGACCATTTCTTCCTCCGGAGATGTGTCCGTTTCACGATTCGATTCGAGCGAAACGGACATAAAAAATTCCTCGATATAGTCTTGTACGTAGATATACCTACTTTTTCTAAATGTGCAAAGATGGAAATTTTACGGCAACCGCAAGCACCGCGCGGTCGATTCACGCGTTGCATAAATCAGTCGACGTTATATGTACATGCAATTTTTTATGTATACGAGTTTACTTACGGTCGACTAAAAATATTCTATACACGCGTATATTGTACTATTATTATACGATTATACCAGGTGCTCTTCGACTTCGATGCACGCATACATATCAAATAATTAATTTATGTTCCGACGTCGTTTTTGCTCCTCGATCGTCCTTCATCTAACAATCGAACAGAAGAAGATGCTACTCGTTCAATTGGATAACGCGTAAATATGTATACGTGTCATCAATTTGTTAATTACATTACGCGTTAAATATGTACGAATGTGCAAACGCGAGATAATCGCGTCTCATGGACGTGCGACACTGCAAGGAAACTAAGTGTTCTTACGGTTTGCGTCGGCCACTGTACACTAGTATTTTACGTTGGCCTCTCGCACGCGCGTCGACGTAAAAACATTTGATCGCATTAAACTGCGTGGACAATCGTGGATGACCGTTAAACGATCGTAGACAATCATTAGACGCGACGAGCTCGCGAAGATGCTAAGCGTTTTCCAAAATACAAGCGTACCTAATTACCTATACCTTTTATCGCATCGTTATGTACCTGTCACGAATTATCGTACAATCACACGAGTTGACAATCATTCTCTCAAATTCTAGAAGATATTTATCAAGAGATCGTTACCAAGATATAAATATAATATAAATTTTATCGCGCGCGAACCAGTACGTAAAAGTAAGATAGCGTCACATGCCTCGTTTCGTTCCTCGTTATTGATGATTATCGTTGTCCTCCCGTTGTTTATTCTACTTCTCGTTTCGGCTCGAGCGCCGACGTTGACTCGTCCGTTCCAAGCGCGATTCCTAATTCCTGTTCGTATAACTGTCGTATCATGGCGCGGAATGTCGATTTCTCATATTTTTTAATACTTGTTCGTAATTCATTTTACCCCTGCACGTAAACGCGGAACCGTGATCATAATTCTGAGGCTCGCATTCGCTGGTCTTCTCTCTCTTACCGTTCTTCTTGTTCTCGTTCTCGTTGTTATTATTATCATTATCGTTACGTGTAACACGCGTCAAAGATCCCGAAGATCTCGGCCGTCATAGAATTTTACCACGTTATAAAAAATTATGGCGACCAGGGGCCTTCTCGTACGTGCCCTATACATAAAAATAAGCTCGATGGATGTCCTATCAAGAAGATAGAGTCTATCCGATAAATGTTTCCTAAACTATTACGCTTCGAAAGATTTTCCATTTATGTACTATATCATACATGCGTACGTGCGTGTATGTATCGTAATTATCGCAAATCCGTTCTATGGTCAATATAAGTACATATAAGTACAATGTTAAATCTTTAAACTTTGTTGACTCCCCTCGAAAGACAGATATATGTATATTTCGTAAATGTCCTAAATGCAAAGTGGTTAAGTGTGCGTGCGTGTACATGTATTTACTGTATTCTTTTCGAAGTATGTGTGTATGTATGTTGAGTGTATACAACTACGTATCATGTATATGAATAATAAAACACGATGGCACTAAGCAGATTCGCTAATTTCTATTTACTTCAAAAGCAACGTTTCCAAAAATGAATATTCCACAGGATTATTTCTTTCACCATAATTAATACGTAAACGGTTTCGATTCGGCAGACTCGGTTTTATTAAAGTAAAGAACACAGCAGGTGAACAGCTGCTGATTTGCAAAATAAAATAAACGATCGCAGAGGTAACGAAGAATGGTAGTTCGATGGTTTGACCGTCGTCGCGTGGATATAAATTAACGAGTATGAAAAATCTTTGGTATCGAAGGGGGAAAGGGGGAGAGAGCTATATCGATCGGTTCGCTACCGCGATCGGCAGTCGAAATTTCTACGAATGGACATCTCCGAGGAGGCGATCGACATCCATCGGTTTGTGTCGGATCGGTACCACGTCAAACCCAGAGAATATTTGCCGTTCAAGTTTGCGTGTTGACAACGACTGAACCACCATCCACCGTGATAATTTTGAGCGCAGTTACTCGGACTGACGTCCATGTCCCGGTCTCTCGTGCTGAAAGCCATTCCGTTCTGATAGGAAAAGGCATCGGTCGCGTTCCCAGTGTACTCGCCTACGCGCAATCTGTAACCGTTCTCCTCCGAGTCGACCGTGAACACGCGATATTCCGCGCGCCAACGTTCTCCGTAAATGTCCAGCATGTCGATTCGAAGGCTGGAGCAATTGTCGCGTGTAAGCTCGTGGAGAATCTCGTTTCCGATCCAATACTCTGTCACCGGGGAACCGAAACCGAGAGAGTATTCGTCCCAGCTGCGATCGAAATCCAGACTCCCGTCGATGCGACGCGCGATCACGATCCAACCTTCGCGACAGAAGATCAACATCGGTCTACTGCCTTTCGCCGGTTCGAACAACCTCAGCCCGACCGTCGTCGGTTCGATTTCGCTCGTTCGCTGCTCGCTGCAATAGTCGCCTCCGATCAGATCGTTCCCAATTAGGTGATACCTATCCTCGAGTTGCTCCAGGTTCGACAGCGACGACGACGACGACGAGTACCTGGTCTGCAACGGATTTGAATGAGGAGACATGGCTCCGATCGGGTACCCGGTCCCGTTCGACCGATGGAAAATCTCCTGCTGGCTATCGCATCTCTCTTGCAACTTGGACGTAGTCACGCTGAGCGCTTGCACCGTGCGACGCAAATTGCCTAGTTCTTCTCTGGTCAACGAGAGCTCAGCTGCCTTCCGCGCGACGTTCACATCAAACCGTAGCAATTCCTGTTTCATCACCGACGCGTTCCTCTGTACGATCTCCTCGAGGCTTCTCAATGATTTGATCAGCCGCGAGTCGATCGATTCGCCGATGCTCGACGTTAAAATCGCGTTTTCGCTAATATTCGATATCTCTCTGATCAGCACGGCTTGTCCTTTCTCCAAATTCTTCATGCGTTTGTTTAAATTCGACCACTCTTGATTCTCGTTTGCGGCGATACGTTTTTCCAGTCTCTGCGAGGTCAAAGAGATTTTCCGTTCGATGCTTCTCAGTCGATCTTCGAGCCGCGTTCGCCGAGCCTCGTTTCGTCTGCCGGCGTATCCGCGTCTTCTCGCCGATCCGTGTCGCAGCATCGAATCATGCTCTGCGTCAGCTGCAACGATCTCACGATCGACTGCTCCTGCTACCGTTCTTCTCGTTGTTCCTCCTCCGGCTCTTCCTCCCCCACCGTCCCTTCCCGTAAGTTCATCTTCCGCCTTCGTTTCTTCTGCTCGTGCCGAATTCACCGAATTCATCCCGCTTCTTGAAGACGAATTGCATCCGAGAGATTTTACCTCGATCTGAACCGAGCTCAACTGAAATTCGATCGTAGATACATTTCTGTTATGTTAAACGCGAACGAAAACGTGTAGAAAATTATATGTAGATGTGGAAGAAAGAATACGCCGAAACGTTGAACAGCTGCGAAATACCGCGCCACGTGAACCGGACAGCGAGTCGCAGGTGTTGCCCGAACGTAACGGGCATAAGAGGATGAGGGAGGCGGAGAGGGGGCGGGGATCCAAGGAAGGCAGATGCGCGACAGAGAGATGGGCAGGTGGATATACGAACGACGAGATGAACGGGACGACGACGATGAAAAGAACAAAATGCAAACTATGGAGAAAGTATGGTATAACTCGGCGTATGGTAGGGATTGAAGGAACGTGCAAAAAAAAAAGTTTCGGCGTTATACCTGACTGGTGATATCAGCGCAGGTGCGAGACAGCAAACCGAAGCGTTCCTTCACCGCAAGGATGTCAACGCGAATCGTTCCGAGGATCGCCTCGATCTTGGCTATTCTGCCGCCGACATTTCGAATTTCTCTATCGACAGCTGCAACGTCTCCTTTCAACAGACTCATCTCGCCCTTCAGCCTAGACCTCTCCGCGAGTTCCTCGCTTGCGTTTCTGCTACGAAGTACTTGGGCAACTTCTCCTTGAAGTTCCGTGACCGCGCTTCCTAGCCATCTAACTCGCAGCCTCTCGTTCTTCGCCTCGTTTCCGTTTCCGCCGCCGCGCATCGAAATAATCTCTTTCCTAACGAACGAACGGACGAACGAACAAACATGATAAAAGATTCCGTGAAACCAACGAAAATAGAAAATTGCAATTCACTTCGTATTACCTCAGCTGCTTGACCTCGTTCTTGAGGACGAACAGCTCCGTATTCTTCTCCATCGCGCGCTTCAAACTTTCTTCGAGAGCGTTGTAATCCTGCTGCCGATGCTCCAACAAAGCGTTCACCTGTTCGCGCAACGATCTTATCGCGTCATCGATACTTTCGTCGCCGCGAATTTCTATCCAAGTAAGGGCCACGAAGAGTATCCATAACGATAACCAGCTTTTCTTATTCATTGTTACACTTTCGTTTCGTCCGTTCGTATAATGGGAAACGATCTACGGCCGCCCATAAAAAGTTTATCCGTTTTTCTACCGGGAATACGGGCACAATTTCGAATCGCGAAATTCGACTGGTTCGAACGAGGCTCGATACGCACTAGAGTCAAACACCGGAAACTCACTGGCCCGTCCGACACAACCTTCCTCTTAGTTTTATATCGCCCTTTCCATAAACCATAAGAGGTTCGGCTCGGGGTAGGAAAGAGCAGGTGTTCGCTCGCCTGCATTGTCCCCTGTCCCCTGCCCCGTGCGCCCTACCTGTATCCCCTTCATCCCATTTACCCTGTTTTATCCCCTCCACAGATTCCATACGCGTTCCACTGCGACCGACATGCATGATACACGATTCACGAATCACGCACCGACCAACGAACAAGAGGAATTCGTAAAGTGAAAGAAAAAATAAATACTTACGCAAGTCTGCATGTCCAGATAATAATTTATTTGAAATATTGTACAATTCATACTTCGGTCCGAATCTCAAGTTTTTTGTTTCCAATGTAATAAACGATCGGTCTCGGGAATGCTTTGATTGCCGCGTGCTTGGCACAAAGTATTTACTTATTCATTAAGTATATTCGTCTCCTAATAAATAACAATGATACAATAATTGGCACGTTACGCGTTTATATCGATGAAACTTGGCCTCGGCGTCGTCGTCTCGTCCATAATAAAATTCTATATACAGAAATAATCAAAATACATCCTTCGATATTTTACGATCCCTGTAATAAGTAACGAGCGACCAACAATGTTAATAAGTAACGAGCGACCAACAATGTTAATAATGACGATTAGAATAGTAAGGTTCTTAAATAGTGATAATTGTAAGTAGTAGTAGTAGTAATAGTAGTAGTAGTAGTAGTAATGATAGTAGTAGTACTAGTAATAATAGTAATAAAATGGCACTCTCTTTCGTTTCCATAGCAGAATGCACTCGCATTCTATCTAATCGCATCACATATTTACATACTATTTATAAGAGAAATCGTTCTTCCCTTCTTCTCACGTCCGATCGTTCATATCCATATCGAAACGATCATCTATTCAGGTTGGCGAAATTGCGAAAAGTCTAATAATATTCGTTTTAAGTTTGCGCCGATCCGTAGGTTCCAGTTGGCGGACGATATAACTTCGGAAACGTCAGTATCTGTAGACTATTGAAAGCGTATTTTCGAATTCCGATGTTCTTCCAGGTGTTCTCTCGTCGGCACCCTTCGCTGGATTCAGGTAAACGAGAGACTAATAAATTAATTCGGTAAGAAATTTATACGGTGGAGAAAAATGATGATCAACCTTCGCATGCAGTCGAGCGCTTTCACGTATTCGTGTTCCGCCAAGTGATACTCGGCGGTCAATATGTTCACTTGCTCCAATGTTATCGACATCGCTGTACGATCCTTGGCACTTTTGCAGCTGGTGAATCTCAAACCGCGCATCCTTCGACAAATCTGCGATGACAGTTGCAAGATTTCGACGTTCTTGCTTACTTTTGCTTGGACGCTAGTCTTTAGATTCACCATTAGTTCCGCCAACGATTGACCGAGCGGAGACCTCGCACCAACTGCTGATCACGCGTCAGTGTGAATACGAGAATTTACGTGTTTAAGAAAAAGTTTCCTCTTCCTAAATATACCAAGGAGACGAGAATTGAGAGAAACACACTTACGTCGAGTCGAGGAAGTTTCCGTTGGCAGATTAAGCTTTTTGAACCGCAAATAATATTCGTTCAGCCTCTCGAAATTATCCAAGTTGCTCTTCTCTTGCGGTTTCGTAGTCCCCAAACTTTCCGCGAGAGAAGCCATTTCGTTGATACCGACATTGAAGAAGACGGGAGTGACGTTGAAGGAGATTGTTTGTCTGGAAGATGGGACCAGAGGCAACAGAGAGTAAATCGCATCCGGTACCGGAAGTATCACTGTTAACGCCGACCGAGATCCGACCACCCTCGGTAGCGGTAGTTGAAATGGTGCGTTTCGATTTTCTTCGAACCTGAAACACGTACACGCGCGTCAATCTAATTGTAAACACTTAATTTTCCCTCACGCGTGTGCAACAATTTCGATACGAAGATTGTAAGCACTGAAAGACATGACACGATTGCTCACTTGCTACTCGGTTGAATACCGCATCTGGTCAATGTAAAAGTGACCGTATGCATATCCTCTACCGCCACGATCATATCTCCCCACATGTCTATCTCGTCTCCGTAATAGCTGAGAAGCCCCTCGAACGAGATCAGAGGACCAAGAGTAGTTAAGATCAACAGAAACATAGGATCGGGCCTTTGGCACCAGAGTTTCGCCATCAGTCCCGTCACCACGCTGGTCAACTGAAAAATCGATGAACGCGTTGACCACGTATTCGACAAATCGGACCAAATATTTTATTGGGCCATCATAGAAAAGAGATAGCCGGAACTTGACGACTTACCGCCTGACTAAAACATACGTCTCGCCTATAGCGAACATTGCAAACGCGTTGAGCCATTTTCGAGTCTTCCTGCACCCTAAACACTGAATGCGTTAATCTAGCGGTTTTCAACAATCCGTCCATCGCTTGCCGCAATTTCTTCATGCTGGGTCTAAGCTCGCTTGTCCAATCGACGATCGAGGCAAAATCGAGGCCCTCAGTAAACTTGTTCCTCTGCCCGGAATTGCTTTTGATCACCCTCGTCATCGAATCGACGGCTTGACACACTGCGATCGAAACCGAGTTACAATTTAGTACGCGTACACGTATTGCTGCACGATTTCTATTATTGAATCGTATCACCTTCTTTGGCTTTAGAGAGAGCCGGCGTCGTCTTCTCCGAACCTGGACTCGATTGCTGTCGAGCGATTATCGCCGCGGAACTCTCTCGACGATAATCAACATTGTCGAGTAGTTTACTCGACTCTTCGTTCTTTGCTTCGTTCTTTGCTTCGTTCTTCGGTTGGATCGTCACTACTTGACCAGTCTTTTTCCGAATGTTCGAAACCGATCCCTTCAAACTTTGCGATCTCCCCACGACGTTTCTGCTCCTGAGTCTGACAGCCGGACTGCTACACCTTCCGCAGAGAAATTTTACCTTCGACACCAAGCACATTACACTCGCTTCGATGTTCAGTTGAGTCAAATCCCAGGGTTCGGGTTCGTCAGTAGGCTTGTAATAATTTGCAGAAGGTGAATTGCACATTTTCTGAGTGTCTAGAAATCTTTTGCACGGATCGATGTCGCTTTTGATTTCATCTTCCTTCTCCTGTACGATTTCGCGATCGTCGGAAGCACTGAAACCGCTATCATTTCCGTTCTCGTTCTCGTTTGTTTTCCTATTTTTGTCTGCGCAGCCTTTCGTTTCGGAATCGATGCTGTCAACGACATCATTCTCGACGTCTGGAAATATGACAAAATTATCCTCGTCATTGGCCGTTACCTCTCCATCGTTACTGTTACCGTTATCCTTGTCCTTATTGTTATCGTTGCTCATAATCGTGTTCGAATCTTTTCTCAATGAAAACGGAGCCACATAACCGTTCCTTTCGCTCTCTTTCATCCAGAGATCTTTTAGCGCACACTCCGGAGTATCAGGCGTAACAAAATCGTCCAAATCCGGGCTCTTCAAATCGAAATTTAACTGTTGCGTAATCCTCTTGAAAGGAGACAGCGACTGGTTTGTTTTAAAATCTAAACTAAGAGAAGTGTCGTTCGCCGTTTCGTGTAGTTTAGCTACTTTAAACTCTTCCAAGAACGTTAACGCCTCTTCTACCAAGCCTGGATCCCAAAGACTGAGCAGTATTCTGGTCTTGGTGATCATATCCTCGCAGATGGGCAGCATTCCGCTGGTCTGTTTCTCCTTGGCGAGTTTCATCAACGCGCGCATCGCGTCAACGACGTCTCGCCGCAATTGTTTTATCGCTTGAATCGCATCGTGCGCCATTGTTATCTTTGACGTCCCTTGATATAATTGATTGGTACGCGTTGGTGATTCCTTCAGTGCTTGTAACAACCTGAAATATATCCTGTCAGTCTGATTTATCGACATATCGCGTAATTATTCTCCTTGCATACCTAATCAGTCCTCCGTTTTTGCTTTTGTGCGAGTGCGCGGTGAACGCCCCAACGGTGATGAAATCGTAAAATCCGCACTTATTCAATGTGTCGTTGTGAACCCACATTCGTTGGAGATGCAAGTTGATAGGCGCGAATTCGAGAGTTCTATCGTTTCTACGCGATGACCGCTTGATGTATGAACCTGCAACCGTTTCGTACCGTTGTTCGTTACCATTGCATCGTTTTGCGCCAGTTCAGCCGACGGTTGGTTACCTTTAAATTGTGACAAGTTCTCTTTGGCTTGCGAGTAAAGATGCAACAGGTGAAGATGGCGGTCCAGCAATTCGACTTGCTTGGTGTGCCAGGGTTCTCTCAGTTCACCCATACCAGCCACTTCCTGAAGTAATTCCTTCTCTTCTTGGATCCAGATTGCACTGCGGGCATGGAACAATTTCTTTTTTAAAGAGAGCCTCTCTCTCCTTGTTGTCACACCGAATTCAGTGAAATTTTACGTACAGTAAGTGCTGCGGGAATTGGAAGCAAAGTTTACTTTCCGCCATGATCTCATGCACGCAGATATCTCCGCCCAAACCGGAGTGAAATCTGAAACGAGGAGGACGACAAACATCCGATAACCGAGACTGGCCGAACCACGACCTTAATCGCGCATCGATACCTGTAAGTTTGTATATACGGATTAGCGAAGAGAAGTTTCAGTTGTCCCTGATGCGGCAACTTGATTTTCGTTCCCAATCTGGGTGGTAATGACTGCGATCGCCTATGCGAGAGGACCTAGACGAGAGAAGCGAACAACTAGCTAGCGAAATCGGAAGAGAAGGCATTGCCGATATTATCGATACCTGTTGATTCCCGCCGGCGGGAGGATCCTTCGACGGAGTGCTCTCGGTGCTGTTCCCTCGGTCCTCCGCTTCCAGATTCCAAACGTTAATCGTTAAAAAACCAACGGTGACCGTTTTCGCTGACTTCAACGGTATCCTCAGCCTGAAGATACAGTTCAATCGTACAAAGTTGGTAAGCCGAGAAGAATCGCGAAACGCAGAACACGAGTTTCGATTCTGTTTGATACAATCACCTGGGTGTATCTTGAACCGCGTTCAACGTTACGATCGCGCTTCCGATTGGCGTCGCCGTCTGGCTCACGCGTTCTCTAACGTCGAACGCGGTTATCCTCGCTTTGGTCTCCGTCGTCAAACCGTCGCTGGCGCGGAAGCTCACGGTTGTCAAGAAACCAGGATTACTGCTTCGCTGTTCGGATGAAATTGGGTATAATTTCATTGAGCTAAAAAGACACAGCGCAGTGCCTGACGCGTCCTTCGTTCTGTTACCTCGACCACCTCGGTTCGCGCGTACTTGATCCAGGTTTTCGAATTCTTCGCCTGCACGTCCACCTCTAAAACCGGGTTGGGTGGTCGACCATGACCATCACAGAGGAGATTGTCGCACGCCAAGGATATCTCGCACATCGGTATCTCGGCAGGGTCTGAAGAGAATGATCGCGCTCACGATACTTGGAAGGTACATCCATTGAGGGGATCGAACGGAAACTTGATGAAAGAACCTGTCGAAATTCCGCGCTGTAGTCGCAGCATTTGGATATCCGTGTCGTGCTTGTGTCCGCTGAACGCCTCTATACGTTGTTGCAACGCCAGCAATTGGCTTCGCATGCATTCGTAGCTGGCAAGTTGCAGAGCTTGCAACCAACTGTCCCTCTCCTCGGCCGAATTCGCACCCAAAGCTTGGAACAAACCTCCTTCGAAAACTGCAACAAAACACGTTGCCCTTTTTCTCTTTATCCTTTTCTTGCCTTGCCTTGCCTTGCTTAGCCTCGTGCAGCTTACAATTATTAGCCTAGCCTGATCTACTCTCGCCTCGCCTCGCCTCGCCTCGCCGCGCCGTCTTTTCCCTTCTTTTGCTTCTCCTCTGTCTTATTATTTACTCTCTACCTATGCACATTCTTGATCCTTACCTATACTGAATCCATAAGGAATCTGATTGCTTGGTTGTTCTACGCGCACGAAACATTGCTCGAGAATTATCACGCCTAGAGGCTCCGACCATTGCTCCCGCGATTTGAAATAAAACAACAGGTTCCCCCGCAATCTGCACCATCTCTCCAAACTTACTATCCAACAAAGAACAACAACAACCTGATGTCATTTTTCAACGTACGTCGATTATCAGAGAAGAATGAAAGAACATCGATGAGCAGGCAACAAATGTCATGTACTTAGCGAATCGCATGCATACAACTACCTACGTACAAAATCCATACTTACGATTAATTTTCTGTTTTAGATTTTGCGTATTACATATGTACGTGCAAACAACTGAAGAATTGGAAAAACGACTTATATAAGCATCCACCAATTTTAAGCGAGCATGTAATTTACCTACGTGTACAAATTTATGAAGTACCCATGAAAAGTTATAAAATTTCATTCAAGGACAAACGCACACAATATTCATTGTACATACATACTGTCTCTCATGCTTTATCGTCTAAAGTCTAATACATATGAATACAACTGCGTACGTACAATACGGAGTTGATAGCGAAAAAGAAAATTTTAGGTAAAGCGTAAGTATCATCGAGGAACGGCGAAAGTAATTTACCGTATGGCACTATATAGGCGAACCCTGTACATGTGATGACAACAACAACTATGTACGCATTCTTTCTCGTAATGAAGGTAAACGGATTCTTTCTATGAATAACGAATCAGTAAGTTTGCACGCCGCCGAAATGCGTTGCCATCGAACAAGCGTGTTAATCGCGATGGAAAGGATTAAACAAGAATAAAGAGATATGAAGGTAGGCGGCACATTAGGTCAGTGCGAGTGGAAAGTTAACAAAAAATAACTCGGCTATACCTTTACTCGTACTGGCTGTAACGCAACTGAAGTCTCGCAGTGTCTTATGTGTTTTTCCCTTTTGACATTTGTTGTCAGATTTTTTACCTGTACCTGAAAATGATATACGTAGCTACAGGTAGCCTTTAGTGCGGCCGTAACGGGCATCGTGCGTTGCACACGTTTGAACGGTATGTTATGGATTCCAGGTGTTTGCGGATTTCATTCTATAGTCGCTCATCGCACATTCGGAGGCATGCCCGACGCGTGCTCAGCGTTACGAGGAAAATATATATTTAATAAGGGAATCGAATGACGTTTGCGAGAGATCTACTAATTAAAAGATAAATATGGCTAAGTATCGGTATATGGTACGAGTCATGTTCAGCCTGTTAAGTAAAATGCAACATACAAACATACATAGGGATGAGGATTTTCAAAGATCAAGGGTCAACCATATACAATTCGAATAAGAAAAACATGCTTCGATCGGAATAGCGAAATACGATACGTAATAAGTACAAATGCAAGTACGCTAGTACGCTATATAGATCTTTTGGTCGTTCGCGCGATCATCGTTTCTAACAATAAGATATACATATCTGGGTAGATCGTAGGGTTGAATTTAATCACTCACTCTCGGTTCTACGAAAGAATCCTTCTTGTCGTTCGCGTACATACAATATACCCTCTTTCTCGAATTTCTGCGAAGGTTGTGTAGCCAGAGTCAACAGTTCCTGCTTGTTGAATCGCATCGCGAATGACAACCGTCCACGAGAACACCCACGTTGTCCGTGATCAAGTATTCTTCTTCGTTCTTATCTGTCAAACAGAATAGGTTGATCGAGTTAACAGCGATCCGTATCGCCGCATCTCCTCTCTGTCTATTCTCGTATCCGACGTACGTCCTATGTGTCAATTGGATCGGTAGGAAATAGATCGAGAACGAGCAAAACGAACGAAAAGAAATTTAAACGAGATTGATGCGATCTCGGTCAAATACGCCAAACATTCAGACTTTCTAACCTATGCTCCGTATTCCCTTTCTTTCGTACGCATACTCGCGATACTTGCGACTGTTCGCGATTCGCGATCATGATTTTTTAATCCCGTTCCTCGTTCTCGCATTTCCATTAAAGATCTCCTTCAAAATCATTTAGTGTCAATCATCTCGCTCTAAACTCTAAATAGTCTAAATCATTCCATCGCCGCATTGGATTCTCGTTTGACGTACACATTCTATCTCATCTTCGGTATCAGACATTTTTTAAACGTTAGAAGATCGCGACTACCGCATTTTTCGAGCAATAAACATCTAATGATAACGATAAAGATACAGAAAGAAAAGAGGATCGACGCTAAGTTAAATACAAATAGAAAATATGGTCGGTGTACATGCGTGTGTATGTGTATCCCACGTCTAGACGTACCGCACTTTGACGATAAAAGCATTCTTCGATGTCCTTTCAGAAGCTACCGCTATTAGTTCCAAAACGCTTCGTTTTCTCATGGTAATTCGCCTCGTCGAACGCATGTCGAGTTCCCGCCGTCGATCACTACCGAAACAGCTAAGGTTACACTAATCCGCTAATCAAACTTACGCATTACGACACTTTCGTGCATATTCATTTGTACGTAGCATGACAAAATACCTACTTATGCACGTAACGATAAAAGATACATGCTCGCGGTTAAGTATTTGTGTTACATGCACGATGCTACATCGATAGACTAGATTAAGGTAACAAATGTCGAGGGAACAGAAACTAAAACGTGCACTGTGTCTCGTATCGTACAACTAGCAATACCGATTATCGGAATGATGGAGCAAATGACCGCGGACATCACTCTCGCACACTACGTACACTACTGTCACTGTCACTGTCACCAGTCACCAAGGCGCCCAGACCCAGTCATCACTAGTGATGTGGTGATAGTGATGAATGGTGACGTTGGTGATCACCTACACAGGCTACACATGGACCGTCGCTCTGTCGCTTTCTTGTACTTATTTTCTCTTGCCTTGCTCGCTTCCGTTTATACTACTCTACTGTCTGACTCTTAGAGGTCTGACTAAAACTAGGACTAGACTACTAGATTTAGAGGTGCTATACACAATACACACAGTCTCCTTCAATGATTTCTCGCACGATCGATGTTTTGTCTAATTTCAATAATACACAGTATATATACACTATCAAATGCATATTTGTGCATCACACATTTACGTATTATAAATTTGATAAGTAACAAGTAATACACATTTATAATTCACAATAATACACCTATAATACTAGTAATCGTATGTGGGATACATAACGTGAAGTTAGCTCCGACAATATTTTTGAAGTAGATTGTACATATGTGATTACGATATAATCTGGTGAACCGGTGTACCAAACGATTATAAACAACATGGAATCATTCCTATCCGCATCGAAGACAGCCTTGGTATACTATTTCATTCCAATTTTCGGGACCGGAATTGAACGTTCGCGATATACGTTCATTTTCCGACAATTTCAATGCTCCATGTATCGTAACCTTTTTTATTCTTATCCATACAAGTAGTTTGCATTTACATGCATGCGTGTAAGTAAATACACGCGTAGATCACTCGAAGAAGTCGTCGTATAAAAAATAAACGTAATCGCGTCATACGTATGCATTCGAAAGAATAATTTAATTTTAATTTGCACGTTATTTCAGTCGAATTTATCCGCTTATAAAAGAGTCCGCGTCGTTATGGGTAACGAAACTTGCGATTTAGATTCTGCTGTGTCGACCTTAGTTCAAGCACTTTCTGAATACTTGGACGGAGTTAAAAACAAAAGTACGGATCTCGCGGTGATTCCGATAATGAACATACGCGAAAGAGAGTATCGCATAAAGACGGAAGTAACGTTTTTCTTAAAGCTACACAATATAACTTTCGACATGTTAACGTTTCGGTAAGTCTATCTCCGACGATGAAACGCGCCGCGTCGTTCAATACGCGCTACTACAATGCTAAATAGATAAAAGATAACATTGCGATATGTAGAGATCAAATAGATCTGACAAGTCTACAAAATAACGAGGACACCGAATTAGAATTGGTACTCGTGGACCATCACAGTCTTCCGGACAAAGACGCCCATCTGGCAAAGTCCGTGGTAAAAGTAATCGATCATAGACCAAGGGATGAACGATGGCCTTGGCCTGGCATAGAGGTTCGCATACAGGGTGTGGGTAGCTGCGCGACTTTGATCGCGCGAGATTTATTCGACAAGCATCCGGAAGCGATAGACTCGCAAGTTTCGAGTCTTTTGCGAGGCAAGTAAACCAAATGGTAATTCTCTTCCGGGTCATGGATCCATATAGCCGAACTGACCTTGAAACACAGGACCCATCGTGATCGACACGTGCAATTTCTCGAAAGAAGCGGATCGTGCCACTTCCGACGACGTAAAAATCATCGAACAGCTGGAAAAAATCGACGACCGATCCGTTTCCGATAGGAACCAAGTGTTTAACGCTATCGTCGAGGCGAAAGCCGATGTTAGCGAATTGACTGCCGACGATCTCTTGATCAGAGATTTGAAAGTAACGAATCGTGTACCAATCGCCGGATTACCTATGTTGGTACAAGTACGCACATCCACATTTATGCTTTTCACAACATTTACGCTTCTTCAAACGTAACGAAACGATTCCTGGAGCATTGTACATTTTCGCAGGACTTTCTCGATCTACCAGATAGTTTGAACAGTCTCGAGAGATTTACCGAAAATGGAAACAGCACGGTCGCCGTTGTGATAGGATTGATACTGTTTTCTGGAACTCTGTCGCGAGACATCGCTGTCTTTTCTTTGACTACCGATCCACTGGGAGAGAAGGTATCGAAGGCTCGCACGCAACAGTCCTATATATGTAAGCCAATGCTTCTCGCGGTTTTGATCGTAACGATTTTCTTCCCGCCGACAGATAATAGAAGCTCTGACGACGTCCACGCAGCCGTGTCTCGAGTTAACTTTGGCCAGAACAATCCGAAATGAGAGCGGAAAGTATAGTCTGCATTTGTACACGCAAGGAAATTTACGTGCGACGAGAAAACAAATTTTACCAATAATTCGAAACGTTGTCTCTACGGAATGTCGCTGCTGAGAAACGGTACACGACCGATAGGATTTTCCTCCTTTTTCCTTTGTCTTACAAAACCAGTTTTAATAGAATAAAACGTAAATTTGATAAATGTTATACTCTTGATTCGTACATTATGCTTTGTCCCTCCGTTCTCTTGCCTACTGGAATAAATGCATGCATGCGACGAGACGCGTGTAGCGTACGATCGTGTGCATCTATGAACATTACTCCCCTGCAACCCCTATTGCACCCCCACTCTGCTTCCTACCTTCGCGAACCTCGGAGCAAGCTTACGGCTACCGTACTACCTACACGGATGCTGATTGCGAGCCGAAGCTCTACGGAATTCGCACCTCGTTAAACCGTGTCTCGCAAACACGAGCGAGTTTCGAAACGAAAGGAGAAGCGAACGCTTAATACTCGTTCGTCTACTGCGTCCTACGTACAGTGCAAGTCAGATTAATCATTGATGTCGGAATAATTAAAATTGCTTTCGCTTGTTCTTTCGTGCCTCGAAACGTTGCATTTACATTATTATAAAACGGAAAGTGAGATCGCGATTGATTTGCCGTGATTTGGTTCGATTTGTGCGAATATGTTGCTGTGTCCGAGAATATCCGTTTTCGATGCGATAATGCGCGAGATGAGTGGCAAGTGGCAACGTTAGCAGGTAAGAATTTTTAATTTCGGTGCAATGTACGTATGCACAAACGAGAAGACTGGATGCTTGGACAAGCGATGGAACAAGCAGATGCGGAAAAAGTAAATGTACGAAATTACGAGAGACACGACGCACATGTTCCATGCTCGAAGATCGATGTAACTTGGGTAAGTATACAGATTTCTTCTCGAGGATAGGAGGAGACTCGCTAGCCGCTGATTTAACGATAAGCAAAGCACAATATTCAATTAAGATAAAATACTGGCTACGTACGTGTTCCTATCCGATTTTGACGACACGCAATTTCATTCTCGCGTATTCTAAAGACAAAGAATCCCACGAGAAAACGAATCGCCGATGATATCTGTAATCGAATCGAATTATTGTTCATTTCGAGCGAATCGCGTTGGATGATTGATTCTGTTCCCCATCCGTGTAATTTAAGAATAGGCATGGATACGAGTTACCGTTCGCTTTGTCGGTAGAAGAAAGAGAGAAACGTTATCGTATTGATCGAGCTTTACTTGTTGCACGCATATCCGTTCGCAGCCACACGCGCATCTCTGCGTTAGCCGTTCGCCCCGTTTGTCTCCGTTTTCGAATCTAATTAATGGACAAAGCAAAAGTCCAAGCCACCTGTACACGCATCGATCGCTTTTTCACAAGTGTCGCGTGGACGAAATGATGCTTACACTTTTCTTGGTCCGATGGGGTGGGATCAACTCGCGAACTCTTATTCTCGGATGAAGGACCGGATCTATTAGTATGCTTACGCGTGACGCGTGTCTATGTTTGTGCAACGAATCGAAATTTTCAGGCATCAACCAAACGATGTTAGAAAAGTGCTGGAGCCTATGCTATGATGCGCTGTAGAAGAGTCGAGAAAAATACGAGAAGCGAATATGGAGATGCGATACGCGTGTGTAACAATAATTTTGTTATTGTCGGTGGTTTTGGCGTCGATCGGGAACGGAAGCGGAAGCGAGAACGCGAACGCGAGCGTAAGCGGCAACGAAGATTCGGTCGAGAACGTGTTGTTCGATAAGGGTAAGGATGAAGTATGGATTTAAAAACGGATTTCCTCGCGTATACGTATTATTATTTTGTCGTAACGAATATCCGCAGGTCGATGCATTCTTCCGCTTGGTATGGAGGAAGGAAAGATTCCGGATAACGCGATCACCGCCTCCTCCAGCTACGAGAGTAAGTCGGTCGGTCCGCAGAACGCGAGGTGAGTCATACGTCGTCGTCCTCGTGCAACACAAAACCGGCGCAAACGGGAAAGTTAACGTAAGAAAGGGTTCTCAGAATACGACAGGAGAAGAACGGTGGTGCCTGGTGCCCGAAAGCGCAAATAAGCAGCGCGATACGCGAGTACCTCGAAGTGGATCTGACGAGGGATCATCTGATAGCGTGGACCGAGACTCAAGGACGATTCGGGAACGGGCAGGGTCAAGAATACGCGGAGGCATTTTTTCTCGAGTATTGGCGCGATGCAAAGTGGCACCAGTACAAAAACTTGAGGGGTGAAAAAGTTTGTGTCCGGTGACGATAGATAAGTATAGGTGCGAGCAAAAAGAGACACGTCCCCTTGTTTCAGGTGCTGCGTGGCAATAGCAACACCTATTTGGTGGAGAAGCAAAAGCTGGACTTGCCGTTCGTCGCGAGCAGAGTCCGATTCGTACCGTACAGCCAACATCCACGGACGGTTTGCATGCGAGTGGAAATTTATGGATGCATATGGGATCGTAAGTAGAATCGCGACGATAGATCGGATCGGGTTTGTGATTTGCGGTATGTCGATAATCGGATTTCTCGTCATCGCACAGAATACGTGACAAGCTACAGCGTGGACAAAGCATCGAGCCCTGGCCCGGAGGGTGCGGACGTTCAGGATTCGTCGTACGACGGCGTCGAGGATATCGATTCTGTTCTTGCGAACGGTCTCGGTCAATTGACGGACGGAATATTGGGTCGAGTATCCGAGATACTCTCGGAGACTACTTCGGAGAAGAGCGATCGCCGTCGCGGCACTAATTGGGTCGGCTGGTCCGAACGCGCGACGGTCCAGATCCTATTCAAATTTCGAGAGCTACGACGATTCGAAAATTGTTCCGTACACGTCGCTCGTATTCCGCGACTGGAAGTCGAGGTTCGTTTCCTCGAATACCGAATTGTTCCCCTAAGTTAAACAAATCTAATAAAAGTTTAAAATCGTTGCTTCGCAGACGTTCTCAACGTTACGAATCTCGTTTTCCGTTGACGACAGCGAGAACCAACCAGGATCGGAATCAAAAGCGGTTCAATCCGAGTTCTCTCCTCCATCTACGATCGACGCCGATTCGGCTACAGCGATGTCGATTTCGATCCCTCTGCACGGTAAGCTCGGACGATCCGTGAAACTGGAATTCATTCCCGCCGCGAAATGGTTGCTTCTCAGCGAGATAACTTTCTATACGGGTAAGGATTAACAGTAAACAGTCAGGAAACCAGACAGGTGGAAAGGATTACGAATACGTTCCATGTACAGGCGAGGGAAATCGGTTACGGAATGACACAGATGATTCGGTGGTCTATGCGGATCGAGATGAAAACGAATGGAGATCAAAGTCGATGGGCTCTTTCGACTCGATCGTTGATGGTTTCAATGGGACGGAAATGTACGAGACTCGTGAAATTCGGAACTCGACGCCGTCGCAACCGCCGTCGCCCGACGCCTTTCCCGTTGGCAGCTCACAGACTTACATCGGCCTCGTCAGCGGTTTACTCACCGTTTTGGCCTTCTTTTTCACCTGTCTAGTATTCCTGTTGAAACAGAGGGGTCGCAATAAAATAGCTTTGCTGCAAAAGCATACGGCGTTACTTTGCGATACGTCCACTTCTGGTATCGCAATATCATCGAAACCGAACTCGGTTAAACTTTCCGATTCGATCGTAAATGGATTGACGCTGATTCGCAAACCCATCGCTGTCGCCGTTTTCGATCGGTCACCGGCAAATAGACCCAACGAGATTCCAAGTGCTGGAACGGCGATCATCGCCGATCCCCCTGTCGTCCAAGATGTACCTCGTCGTTCATCCGGTCCGTACGAAGAGAACACCTACGACGATCCATTCTCTCGACCAAGTAACCCGTCGACTGTTTGCGTTCGTACACCGGACCCGCGTCCTGGTGAGTTTTCTATGAAAAAATCTGTGTCTCCCTTAAACGCGTAAGTATACACAATATGTCGAGTTTTTTCGCAGCTCTGAAATACAATTTCGCGACACCATACTCGACGTCGAAGAAAGCGTTTCAACCTCGATCGAGGGTGGCAGCGACGACGATACCGGCGACGACTACGAAGAATCAGAAAATTCGCGCGGAAGGATATTATGCGGCGACGGATATTTTGACGGTGAGATAACGAAGCGAAGCGGGGATGAGTGAAAATTTAGAGGATTGAAACGATTTCATTATCGTAGATCAAAACGAGAGAATCTCAGTCGAGCTCGAGCCCGTTTACAACTCTTTACGTTCGGGACAAAGCTGCACGTTTACCCCGTACCACGGATTCGTGCAACGTTCAACGGGTTTCCAGGCACAGGCTAAGAATTTTGGATAAGCTCGGAGAAGGAAATTTCGGCTTGGTAAGTACGTGAGACACGCGTTCTAACTTCTAACGCGCGCACATCTAATTAAGTATACTTACCACCTATGGTAGATACACTTGTGCGAGGCAAAGGGAATCGTGGATCCGGAAATGGGTACGATCCAAAATCGACGGACCGTGCTCGTCAGATCTCTTTGGCGGGGCGTCGTGGATTCCTTGAGGTACGTAATAGTTCGCTCGCAAATGTTCCTACAAAACGAGAAACCAACCGTATTGTCGTTTAGGTTCGACTTTACGAAAGACATGCATGCCTTGTCGACGCTCCGAAATCGAAACGTTGCAAAAATGATGGCTCTCGTGGAAGAAGAACCTTTCGGAGCTATCTTCGAGTACGGCCAATTCGGAGATCTTCCTAACTTCTTGGAGAACCCAAAGATCGGAATGTCAAAAGCAGAAGGAAAGGAAATTAGGTAATTTATAGTAAAGAACCAGGATTGAGATTTAAGCGGACACTTACTCGTTTCACTCGACGCGCTCGCACCGATCCCGATCATTCGAACGTTTACGTTGCGTGTTTCAGCTTCAGCCTGCGCTTGAGTTTCATCATTCAAATCGCATCCGGTATGAGGTATCTGGAGTCTATGAACGTGGCGCACTGTGACTTGGCGGCCAGGTAAGATAATTTTAAAAGGGACTACACGCGTATACGGCAATAAAAAGATGAAGCATACTTTTGCACGGTTCGTTTCAGAAATTGCATCGTCGATCGTAATTTGACGATAAAGGTGTCGGATCATGCCACGTACTGTACCAAATACGATCATCATTACCTGATTGACGGACAAAACGTGAAGATCCCTCTTCGTTGGATGGCCTGGGAAGCTGCCCTATTGGTATACGCAATGGGACATTATATACGTTGTTTATACGTTGTACACAATTGTAAGTAACTCGATTATTTTCCTTTGTTTTCTCTTCAGGGCACGCGCAGTTGTCGAACGGATATTTGGTCGTTCGGCGTTACGGTTTGGGAAATCTTTCGAAATTGCGCGGAAATACCGTACGCCGATTTAACAGAAACACAAGTCATGGAGAATCACGGTCGCTGGTTTCGAGGCGATGACGGACCACGAATTCTTGAGCGACCCGATATATGTCCGGAGCACCTCTACAGCGCGATAACCAAGTGTTGGAGTAAACGAGCCGAAGACAGACCCAGCTTCGAAGAGATCTACCTGTATCTCGAGAAACTAAGTCACGACCTCGACTAAACTTTCGAGCCACGTGGACCAATTCGGTTACGATCAGCCAGAAACTGTTCTTTACGGAAACTTCATCCCTAATTCCTCTGTCTTCTCTTCTTCCGCTTCCCAGTTTCTTTTCCTTTTTTTGCACCGCTTCGGTCTATACAATCTATCTTTCTTCGCAGGATTATTTCTTCTCCTTTTCCCTTGGTCCAGGGAAGAAAGAAAAGCGTTCGAATCGCTTTGGTCACTAACTTTTAATGCTCAATTAGTCTTATATGTATGCTATCGATATGCACTCACGGAACGAAACGATATTCTCATCTTTTTAGAAATGACATCGAGGCACTGTATACTGTATAAAGCGTGGCAATCGATGCCATGATCGCTCGGCTTCGACGTCCTTGCGAACAGGTATCGTCGTTCCGATCGCGTTGATTCAGGTATCAAATACCTCCGAGAAGTATTTATTTTTAACGTTCGATAAAATTAAGATTAAGATATTGCTTAATCCGCTGTTCCGCGGACGCGATAAACGAGACAAAACGAGAGGAAGAATGGGAAACGTATACTGTTTTTGTGAACAGCGATTTCTCTCTCGCGTCTCGTTAACCGAACATATGTACTGGACATACGTACAACTTATACCAAAAGGGGACAATCAATTTTTCAAATATGGTTTTACGCGACGCACGCGGTCATCGAACACTATGTACACGTACTCAGCTAACGTATGCAAGTACGATGCGTAAAACCGAGAACGTCGTGGCGACGCGCTCGTTCCAGCTAGGCTAGGATATAATATTCGGATTGCGTACCGCGTACGCACATTTTTTTACACTCGCGATTACGATCAGTCTATCGACATTTGTAACGATACAAAATCATGCGTATCTCATTAAAAGTTATATTCTTCATATTTCGAAAACGTTAAGATAAATAAAAGTTGTTACGCATTATCCTACGAAAACGCTACGTAAACGTATATCGCACATGTACGTAAGCCGACAGATACGGTGGGCAGAAAAGAAAATTGCGTCAACTCGGTCGAGCATCTGGCGATATCGGCACCAAGGGAACGATGTTCATCTCTCGATGAAATTCGTCGAGGGGCTGTTCCCAGCGTTCCTCGAAATAGACTCCCAACAGAAATTTAGCTCGAATTCCCGTGCTAATGGCCCATGGAAGATGATGCTCGAGATACAATTTCCTCTGTCTGAAAGGATTCACAGCGAAAGAATGATCCACGGAACTAAGTACGCGTCCACGTAGCTACGTGGAGAGATATGTACGTCCATGTAGAGATGTTCGCATGTTTCGCGATCGACGTCGATCGTTTACCTCGGCCGCAATCTGTACGCTCCAAATATCGCCCCGCTGGAACACATCGGTAAACGCAACTGTAATGCTTCTATCCATTTGACGGATACTTCGCCGAGCATCGTGGTCGGCATCAGAAGCAGTGCGTGAAAGATATCATGTGTTTCTCGATATCGTTGCATCACGTAGGCCAATTCGGTGTCTCGGACGAATCTGACCGCGGGTCTAGAATCGGGGGACACGTTCTGCAACAGAACCGAATGCGTACCTTTGCGCACCCTCGTCGAAAAACGGACAACAAAAACGAGGCGAACACGACGAAAGACGCAATCAAATCTGCTTACGTTCACGTCCAAGAATTCGCGATAAATCCTGCCAAGGGTTCCCACCGGTAATCGTTTCAACTCGTCAAGCGAGACCACCGAACTGTTGATCCGTGGCTTCTCTTCGAGGATACGTCGTCCCTCGGACGTCGCGAGCATTTGTCGATGACAATAGGCAAGAGCTTTGTCTCCGGTCGTTTCTGCCAAGCACGCGATCATGTCACCGCGGAAAGGATCGGTGAACGATATAGCCGCTGCACCGGCTGCCAAAATCGCGCGTTGTACCGGTGACAGAGGCACGCGTACTTTCTCGTACACCGTCTCAAACGACGGCGACGACGTGGAGGCCGCTGTTCTTGCCGCTCTTCTCATCGCGTTGCTGGAAAACCAACGAATCGGCCAGTCTGAAACTAATCCCGAGGATAATGATGCTCTATCGTTCGCTCTCTGGAGGACAAATTAAATTGATTTAACTATATTTTATTTACGTATACACTATACACGTAAGAATATACGTCGCTGGCACTTTTGAGGGATTCGTAGAATACGTGTTACATACATATGTACAAGTCCTGTTTCACACTTTTGACACATGCTACGTTTGCATATCATGTGCGTACACGTATAAAAACACTCCCGTTCCGTCTATTCCTAATCTTATTTCTAGTTACATCCTTATCCAGCAAGGATGGTCCTTCGTCGCTTTGGTTCTGATGCGTCTCGTTGTTAAATTGTATTTACATTTATCTATTACAAATTAATTAGTTTAATCATATTCTCGTCCCTCCGATAGCGATCCACCCATGAATTGACTTCAGCTATCTTTTCGTTGATAGGATAGGTAAGACACAAAAGATAGGAGAATAGATTCGAGACAAGCAAGTGTCGCATACGAAAAAGCATGGGTGGATGAAAGAACGTTCAGACAGAATGAGAGGGAGGAGGGCCGATACGAATCATACGGGTTGTATCGTACGATCGTCGGAAAGCGAAGAATACTTGGGTATCATGGACGAAGGTTTCCTTCGGAACGTGACCCACGTATAAACCAAACTACCAACGACACTCAGATTCAGTCCTGTAAAATTTAGCCAATCGAAGATATAGTCGCCACCGATGATCATCCCGAGGTAGGTGACGCATATATTTTTCAGACATCCAATGATGGTAGTGGTTAACGCGGAGTTGTAAAGCGTGCAGAGGATCATGCTGTAGGAGAGGGCGAAACCCATCACGCACGAAAGCCCAAACTGTACGATGAAGAAAACGTTGGTCCAATGCGGGAAGTTCATAACGGAACGCGCGTCTCCTGTCCAGCAAGCGACGGCGATCGCTGGCAGAACCATAAACAACGAGTTATAGTACATCAGTCCGTATTTTCCTAGCTCTTTCGAGTCCAGCTTCTTCTTCATGTAGACACCGTTCGCAGCCGTGAACAGATCGTTCAATAGAATGAACACGTATCCCTCGAGATTGAAAGCAAGATCGTTCAATGCCGCGACCACGGCTCCGAGGATCATTGTGTAGACGCTCAGTTGAACGGAGACGCGCGCCTTAGCACCCAGGATATAGTACTCGGCAATCATCGTCATCAAGATACTGAATCGCCTGAGGGCGGTGAACATCGGGAGGCTGAGCTGCTTCGTACCGCCCAGACCAAAGATCATGTTCCCGAGATAAATGATCGGTAATGGCCAGATCTTTAAGCAGATTCCTGCCTCTAAGTTAGGAAAATCGATGTAGCGCAATTTTTTTGCTGCAAAGAGCAACACGATGGTAGCCAACATCTGTCCTATGCCGAGGACTTGAAACGATGGGAACCCAAATGAAGTCAACACCGTTTTATTTACTACCGTGATCAGAAAAGAAGACAATCCGTAAAACAAGGCGGTACCGGCTCGTGCGAACATCGCGTTGTCATCGTGTATCGTCATATTAACTTGAATCAATTTACGATGCTTCTTTTCTAGTTCTTTCTGCTCTCTTGCCACGCGTCTCCGTTCCTTTCAACAGTTGCTTTGCAAATTTCGTTCACTCGATTTATGTATCAAATTTCTCATTGTAGACGAAACGTACAATGGTGTAACCTTGTCATTCCTTTTCCTCTGCTCTAAACGATTCCAAGTGTTTCCTGCTCCTTGTACTTCCCGTATTCCCGTTCCTATCCCGTCGTCGTCGTCGTCGTCGATCTCGATTTTGATCTTGATCACAGCCGAAAATTATCAACGATAACCTCCGTTTTTTGTGTACGTATTCTACTTTCGTATCGTTCACTGCCCGCTATTGCCGCGACTGTTGTTTTTTCTCGTTCGCATCTTCGCCGTACTGGCACGTAAGCATGTACACGTGTACCGTTTATTTCGACTTAATGCGAGACCAATGCCTCGGCATTCAGCGGCAGTCGATATAGCCTTATCGTTTCATTCGCCTCCGCTTCCGTTTCTTCTTCTTTTTCTCTTCTAACCCATTATCTTTATTATTCATCAATTTCCCCGGGACGCTAATCACCTTCGTCCATAAACCAATCGTGCGTTATCTAAATCATTCAAATTTCAAGGTTATTAATGTTTGTTAAACGAGGTAACGTTCAATAATTCTATGCCTTTACCGCGTCTAATTGTTTATCACTCGTTTATTCGATGTTTGATGCTCACTTTATAAACTTTCGTATAGAAATACGTAGCTATTAAATCGAATCTCTTTCATTCTTGTTCATGATCACCAAACCTGTGTTCGAGACTATCTAACACTCAACACATATATACATGTATAAGTATGTATTTTATACATACACGAATAAGTATGTAACGTAACACGTAACATCGTTTACACTCCTCCGATACGATTCATTTCCAACAATGAACAATTCACAAAAAGATTTCTAGTAACACAAAGGCATAATATGTATGTACAACAAATATGAATATAAAATATAGCAAGCACAAGTGATACAAATTTTTCTGACATTTATAAATGTGTTATACATTTTGTGGACTCCTAAAACAGTTTCGTGTTGTGATTGATTATATCTGAAATATTTGCGGTCTTTTCAAGAAAATGTAAATGTGAAGGGTGATAAAACAATCTGTCAATCAAACAGAAATGTTTACAAATGCATTGAATGAATTATAAATGGATAAAATACTTCAATAAGCAATATTAATGGTGTGAAGTCAAAGAGGTTACGTGGGTATGTGAGAAAGATTTTGTATAATTATATAATAAAAAAGAGTTACAGAACTAAATCAAGTCGTATTTTCCATGGAGGGTAAACGTTTGAAGTGGTATTGCTATTTTATTTGATTTTATTCTTAA
>NW_017133620.1:0-756 GCF_001652005.2 Ceratina calcarata | reverse complement strand
AACATGACTAGGTATTAAAGTAGGCTGTGAATGTATATATATATATTTATACAATGGTATCGATACACGAAGAAATACATCAATATTTGATTCACATGATTTGTTACAAGCCCTGTTCTACAAAATAGGTAAATTTGTTGGACTTTCTTCGAGAACATTTTCTGTATGCATTTCGTTATATTGAAAATTAATTTTCTGGAAGTGGAAAATCCCGAAAACTAGCTATACACGATAGGACGTTCTCTCCTCTTCTCAAAGGTGTAAAAATCTTTTTTTTTTTACCACGCAATAACAAATGACAAACGTACACAACTAAATAAATTCAAACGTATCTACTATATAGGATACAGTCCTGGCCAGGCTGAATCTCCTCAACGAACAAATAGACTTTGTATCGCATTTCTTTACGCTCTTTACATTGCTCGTTTTAAACGTTTAACACTCTTCGAATAAAATGATCATCTAAATCGTTCCGCGACTTAAAATCAAGAATCCTATCGTCGAAGGGAATTCATGAAAATAATAGTAGTTGCAGGAACTCCAAATACATGTACGTGTATACGTTAATGTGATGTAGACATTGATTGCACATATCGCGCTAAATCCAATTTGGAATTATCACCGATAAGCGAATCAATTTTCTGTCTTCCTTTAAGGATTTATTGGCTATACAGTTAATCCCAAAAGTTTATGCACTTTAGAAACGCATTTTTTTAAAAAGAAATCAGACTTCGGAAGAACATTGCTAATAATAAA
>NW_017133619.1:0-451 GCF_001652005.2 Ceratina calcarata | reverse complement strand
TGACAATTTTATATACGTAAAATAATTTTTCTACATAGGATGTTATAGAGAAAGTGTTTCTGAACAATAAGTTCTTTTGGCAAATTTCAATGCGACGCACGGTTTTCGAGTTATTGACGAAAAACGATGACCAATCGCACCGCGCGTGAGGCCCGCGCTCAGCCGAGGGAGTGGGGGCTCGCGGCGCTCGGCAGTGGCTCAGCGCGGGCCCGCGCTTAGTCAGAGGAGTGGGGCTCGGTTCCTGACGCTTGCCAGTGGCATTAGTCAACGTTTTTCGTCTATAATTCGAAAACCGTGCGTCGTATTGAATTGTGCCAAAGGAAATTGTTGCTCAGAATCATCTCTAGAATCATTCTATATATCATTTAACTTAAAAAAAAAATTATTAAACATAGAGATGGCGTCTTACTTCGTTAGATTCAATTATATAATCTTGAATATCTTTTTTATA
>NW_017133618.1:0-451 GCF_001652005.2 Ceratina calcarata | reverse complement strand
AATAAAGAATTTAAACAAGAAAACACATTGTTCATTTTTTTCCTTTCCATCTTTTCATTGTCGCATTTATCTGTTAGGTCGCTCTCTCCTAAGTCTATTTATGCGCAACATACGTTCATGTAATTTACAGATTACTGGACTGTCTCTTGTTAGCTACCAGTATTTCTTCGAATTAAGTCTTTAGAAATTTAAGTAATCTCTCTGGAGAATGGCCGTCGAGAATTTGAAGTCGTCGCATAGAATCGTAGACGGGCATTCAAACGCAATACGTTTGTCTGCCTTATTTCAACGCCAATGAAAGATTATAGGAATACTGTTCTCGTCTTGAATTCTGCCGGACTGGTCGCAATAAATGAACGCTTGGGGCGGTACTTATACAGAGTTGATTTGGGCTATATCGCATTCATCGGTAATTTTCGCTAGCTTTTTGATTTCGCTGTTACTGCTGCTG
>NW_017133617.1:0-451 GCF_001652005.2 Ceratina calcarata | reverse complement strand
GACACGATCAGCAATTTTGCAATTAGCGAGAATAAAATAATTAATTAAAAAAACAATTAAGGGAGGCTTCTATCATTTTTTAAATAACTTTCATAAATAAACAAATTTATATTTGTTTATAAATCCTTTGGATTATTTATTTCAATTGGCAAGTCATTTTATGTTATTTCTCCTTCAAAAACAAGAATTTTTGAAGCTGCATGAATATTCCAAACGGCGTTCCATCTTTGAGTCATTTTTTTAAATTTTCAGTCCCTAGTTTTTATTATTTATTAATTTGAAATTGTTTAAAAAGATTTCAGTCATTATTTATTGATTATAAAATTTTGTTACCATAAAATAAAAAATTTGAAATTCTTGTAATGGCCACAGGCGATTATAGTATTTGTTCTTAAGTTTTACGACGAGGGTTGGATTCGGTTTGTACGAGTGCCAATAACTGTTAAGGATT
>NW_017133616.1:0-451 GCF_001652005.2 Ceratina calcarata | reverse complement strand
GTATATCAGAATAAGTACTATTAAAAAATGTCACAAGCTGGCCTATTTTGAATATTTCCTTTTTTTATCTAATAAAAACGAAATTGGAAATCGAAAATTGTACGAGGAATGCGAAATGGGTGAGAGCGCAGGGCGAAGGATATAAACGGCACTCGGACGAAGAGGATGGTTGTTGCGCGAAGAACAAGCACTCCATTCCGCGAGAGTCTCGTGGCTCTCTTCGCTCGATCATGCATGCAAATGAATGGGAGCGTCGTCACGAGGCACGCGAGGCTGTGCTGGTGCGCGACCCGCAGAGAGTTTTGCAATCCCTTTTCGTACTTTCGCGTCGCGGCGGTCGATATGCAACGCCACCGGGAGAATCCGTTGCTACACACAGTGATCTCTCGATACGAGCACAAACCACGTATTTGTAAGCGTACGACGCCAAGTCGAGCGAAAAGCGCAGCGC
>NW_017133615.1:0-451 GCF_001652005.2 Ceratina calcarata | reverse complement strand
GTGTAAAGATTATTTAGAATAAATTAGATTTACTTAAATTTAAATTGAACTAGTTTATTGTAGCGAATGATTTAAACTTGAGTGTAGATTCAATAATCTTAGTATCTCGAAGTTATTCATGCTTATTTTGAATTATTTAGAAAATGAAAGAGCAAAAATAAATCTTGCATTTGAAGTGGACTGCATTTTTGACCGACATGTGCTTCACATCATGTGGCTGTGCTAGGTGAAAGTTGAGTCTTCTACGATAAGGCCCTAAACCTAAACCGTTTTCCAAGGGGGAGGTAAGTCCCTTGTTCGAAGCGTTCTTTGTTTTCACTTCTAGTGGAGATTTCGTACAGTATTGACGTCTTTCCTAGCTTCGTGCCGTAATAAATATGTACAAGTTTAAAAAAGAGCTTCTTTTATTTAAACCCTATAATCTTATACTTATTTATTGATATTTGAGAGT
>NW_017133614.1:0-451 GCF_001652005.2 Ceratina calcarata | reverse complement strand
TTCGCGTTGCTCCGAGCCGAGGCCGAGGGAGGCCAATTAACTCGAGCGATTGCTCGCGCATAACGACGATCCGGCGATTATCGCCCCCGGTGCGAAACCTTCGTTAAACTTCATCCCGCCGATCCTTCCCGGCCTTAATCTGATCCCATTTTCACAAAAGACTCTCCATTTTTCCAAACGAATCGCTCGCTCCCGTTTGTTTGTTTATAGGAAAATTATTTGAGAATTGGCAAAAAAAAATTGATTAAACGTTATAATGACGATTATAATGATTTTTTATTGAAAACTTATACAGGATGTCTCAGAAAAAGTGTTAGAGCCGAAAAGGGATGATTCTGGAAGTGTTTCTGAACAAGAATTTCCTTTGACAAAATGCAAAGTGAGCCATGGTTCTCGAATTATTAAGGAAAAGCACTGACCAATGAGAGCGCGTGTAAGGCCTGCACTGACC
>NW_017133613.1:0-452 GCF_001652005.2 Ceratina calcarata | reverse complement strand
AATCGGCTAGCTCGGGACAATCGGTTCGTCTTTTGTCTGAGTAATCGAGCGCATGGCCGCGCCGGATAGGTACCGATTTGCCGCGAGTTTTTGATTGTATTGTGTTAGCGTGTGCGTTGCGTAACTACTCATCGAGAGCAGGTTTTTAGCATTAAATTTGCGCGACTTTACAACTCACGATCGTGACCGAGCGTGCGTGCGTGCGCGAATTGCGTCNAACGTGGTGCAACGCTGTGGATTGTGCTTCCCTTGCGGAAGCGTTCGAGGTGAGGTGAGGAGTCTATGCGGCCACGTGGCGTTTTTTCTTGTATCAGGTAAGAGAGATCTCTCAATTAGTTCATGAATGATCATTCACCGATAGTATATGTATATCGATTATATAATGTAATGTGTAATTTAGTTTTTATTGGTTTGGTTTAATAAAATTAGTTGAGAAGCCCTTGCTCCGGCTT
>NW_017133612.1:0-451 GCF_001652005.2 Ceratina calcarata | reverse complement strand
GCGCTTCATTCGGCTCAAGGGCACATTTGACCCCCTTATCCAGCTAGACCCTTTCCGTCTCTGTCCGTCCTCCAAGTCTCGAGCATATGCCGCCAACCGCCGTTGGGATATGAGCGGCCTATAGATCTTGTACCCTGTAAATACATAGATCACATTAAAAAGGGGGAATGGAAAACCCTAAAGGTGGTACCAACATTCAGAGGAAAGAGGAGTAGGAAAATGACAAACGAAGTCACCAAATAAGTAGTCCAGGTCATAGCTTTCGACCCAATCCCAGTACTCGTCCAAATCTTTCCTATAGGTCCTGCGATAGTCTCGTACTGCCTTCCGGTACTCGCCCCTGATGCACCCACATCGGCATAGGCAACCGGCCTATCGTTTCTACGAACAACGATCAGGACATATTATTTAAACGAAAAAAAAAGAGAGGAAATTATACCGTTTCAACAAA
>NW_017133611.1:0-452 GCF_001652005.2 Ceratina calcarata | reverse complement strand
CTTTGATATTGAAAAGTCAATGAGAATCGAAGATGACTAACATTGTTAAATAACTTTTTATGATCAAATCTAAGAGTTCACGATGCATGTATTATTTTTTTCAATTCTCTAACTGACTGATTTACGACTGTAACATGGAATTATTATTGCAGAATGAAATAAGTGATAAATCATCGGACGATGATTTTTCTCGTTCTCTTCAACGAGATTGGTTGGATCATCGCACGATTCTGATTCACGCTCGCAAGTTCAAGTTTCAACAACCGATCATCCCGTGATAACGCTGCGCACCACTATGATTCGTGATATCATTCATACCTAATTTCTGTTAGCTAACAACCGAGTATAAATACTCACACATTCACGTTTCATATTTTCCACTTGGATTAAAGATAAATCTAAAAATCTGGTTATATTATTATATTTCACACCTGATAATTTATTATTATTAT
>NW_017133610.1:0-452 GCF_001652005.2 Ceratina calcarata | reverse complement strand
CGGTCAATTTTAAATTTAACGCTCGATTAGAAATTTAATATTACAAGGCCGAGTAATCGTCGTAAACCTTGTTTCTTAATTCTAAAACACCGATCATTAAACAATCTTAAATATCGAGGGTATGTTGTCAATCGTTGAGAGTTCATTCCCATATATTAAGAATTACTCTCAATAGTTGAGGTTCATACAGGAATATTAAGGCATACTGTATATCAAATCAGTTGCAATAAGTTAACTCGGATATGTTATTATACAGTCTAATTTATTGACACTCTACATACATTTTTTAATGAGTTTCCACTTTGTTTACTAGTTTCATCATGTAAGATGTATTATTACATGGCAAAAGAATACATTTACTATAAACTTCATGTGGAAACCAAGTTATAATAATATTATTAGTGTCCCTAACTGCAGTACAATAATCTGCTGATGAAAAATAATTGTTTGAA
>NW_017133609.1:0-452 GCF_001652005.2 Ceratina calcarata | reverse complement strand
GTACATATTTATTACATCATTATTTACACTGTACTTGTGGAATTTTTTTGACAAACATTTTTGGAGAAAGGAAGAGCATTGTGTTTCCAGAAATACGAGCCAAGCTGTCTTTATTCTTCATTCCCTCTCATTTTCTTGACATAGTGGTCCACGTCATTCTTTGTCGCGTACTTCGCTGCCTCGCTGGGAACACGCTGGGCGATGCGGCAATCCCCTTACGTCCCTCCCTTTCATTTACCCCTCTTCGATATTTTAATATCTTCGTCGTCAGATGAAATCGCATTTCACTCTATACAGTTCACTATTTCCCCCATCGTATCGTTTTCGTGAAATATTCATGATGACTTCGCGTTAGTACGTAGTCGAGCGCGGTTGTCAAAGAATCAGGTGAAAATGAAAATAGATTATACAGTGCATCACTCGAATAGCCGAAATTGGTTTTCTCTACCAAT
>NW_017133608.1:0-452 GCF_001652005.2 Ceratina calcarata | reverse complement strand
TATCAGGTGTTTAATTAATTTTGTTGAAAGTTTCGTGATTATGTTGAATAAAATTTATAACTAAGAGTGTTTAGGTAATAACTACTTTAATTAATAAATAACATTCATAGACACGTTTATATTTTTGTACATTTTTAATAGTAAAACTGAAATCGTGGTAATTCACTCAAAAGAATTTATGCAAATATCTATCTCGCTGTACATGGATTGAGATAGCAACCATTTCCAACCTTGTAGTTATTTCTTCGAACGCCTGTTGCACAACGAGATTGTCTCATCTCCAAATAAAGCAGACGCTAAACGTCATATCTAAACTCCATCAAAGTCCACTCCTAACGTGTCTACCTATTACCTATTGCCAACTTACGTAATGACTCATTTCTGCGTTCTGTCGCGTTAATTTCTATGCCAGAGACCATAACACAGAAATATTCTCTATACTTATTTAAAGT
>NW_017133607.1:0-452 GCF_001652005.2 Ceratina calcarata | reverse complement strand
ATAGAGTGTCTTATTTATAACTATACCATATCTATTATTCACTGACGATGAGCCTATAACTCGAATATATCTATCTTAAGCCATACGATGAATTCTCTATTGTCTTTTACTGAATTGCATTATATTAATCTAACTATAACGCTTTGTCACTTTAAATTTCGTGCCACAAACCACTTTAGTGCATCACGATCGAAGACAACCAATAACATGACGTCTCAACCAGCATTGGTTCATAATCCCCAATCCGATAGCTCACAGTCATTGCGCATGTGCAGCAAATTCCTATTGGCTGAAATCTCGATGGATCAGCCAAACGACCAATCGAAACACTCTAATGTGCTGATTGGCTCTTGTCTGAGCTGCCAACCTTACTCTGATGCGCAAATAATATACGCTGCAAATAGTGTGTCTCTCTCACCGACATAAAATGTGTAGTGCAATGAACGGGCAAA
>NW_017133606.1:0-453 GCF_001652005.2 Ceratina calcarata | reverse complement strand
CTACTATTGCGTCTTCTGTGGAGTTCTTTGGTTTGAAGCCGAACTGTCTTTTAGACGTGAGGGGGTGTTTGTGAAAGAGATCCGTGAGTCGTCTCGATATAAGTTTTTCCAGGATCTTTCCTAGAATTGGGAGCAACGATATTGGCCTGTACGATCGCGGATCGGTCTCGTCTTTGTCCTCGCTCTTTAAGGAAATTCTGATTGTCGCTGGTTTCCATTGTCNGCCTCTAGAAGATCATGGCCAGGTGCCTTCCTGTTTCGAAGCTTGCTTATTGTCCGTCCGACTTCCTCCAGAGTGAAGGAAGGGGCTGCAGGAGAGTCTATTGAGAGAGCAATGGCTGCTCGTATATTGGGTTGCAGAGGTGTTTCGTTCTCTGTAGAATCATCGGGTATGAGGTATTTAAGGAGTAGCTCTGCCGTTTCTCGCCATGAAGTTGTTTGTACCCCTTCGAT
>NW_017133605.1:0-452 GCF_001652005.2 Ceratina calcarata | reverse complement strand
TTATAGTACATTTTATGTCTTGATTAATTTTCACAAAGAATCGAGGGTGCAACACGTTGGCTTGTGCACATAAATAAAAAGATATCTGACTTGTTATTTCGGTTTTACCTACGGAAAATATTCATCGGCGGGAAAAACGATAGGTCCGGCCTGTGAGAGCCATAATTTTGGTCGTACCCGGTTCAAAGGGCCGCCAGTACGACTTTTTATATTTCGGGGATTCTCCTATTGCAATGTTTCATTGCTATCGCAGGTTCTAGCATCGAAAAACTTTTTTTTATACGCTTGTCGCAGTTTTAATCGTTACACAGGCATTAGTCAAGTCGAATTGGTCCGAGAAATAAAAAAAGTCGTGTACTGTAAAAATCAACTTTATTTCAGTTCAATTCCTTACATAATCAATTACATTATGCAGTGTACGAATATATGAATAATTGTATGAACATGCACTC
>NW_017133604.1:0-452 GCF_001652005.2 Ceratina calcarata | reverse complement strand
TAGAAGCCGTCAGCAAGCCCAGGAGGACACGACGGCAGAAAGCCTTTGCGCCGACCCAAATATAATTTCGTCTTCACCGGAGCATCCACCATCTACTCTGGACGAACATAGTATAGCCATAAGTAGTGATATTGAGAATTGGAAAAGCACGCTGATGGAATGTGTGTCTACTTCGGCACCAGACTCGATTGGAGAGAATCTTATGTTAGTGCACGAACAAATGCTGAGTGTATGCACTAGAGTATTAGAACATCCAGAACAGAGCCAACATATAATAGACGAGTTTCTTGAAAATTGTCTAGTACCATCGTTGTGGAAACCTCCATCCTCTGCAAATAGAAATCGCAATAAAAACAATGCGCGCAAGAAAAATAACAGGCCAGCAGGTAAACGAGGAAAACGAGCACAAACAAGATTTGCTAGATGCCAAGAACTCTATTCGAACAGCCCAA
>NW_017133603.1:0-452 GCF_001652005.2 Ceratina calcarata | reverse complement strand
TAATTGTGATATATATTCATTATTTTCATTTCGACTTCAAAAAATCTCAGTGATTTTGTCGAGAGTCTGCAGATCGAGTAACAAAAGTACGCGTCAGAGCCCCCGCAGGTCACTTTCAGGTCGTTTCTTAAGTGCCAAATAGTACTTTTCATAACACGTGGCCGAAAAAGACCACTTTCGGCGCCTGTTCGAGAATAATCTCGAAGGAGCGCGAAGTCGATGCCTTTCCGATCGCGCATCGACAGCGCCGCCAGTAAGAAGAACGAAGAAACTGCAGGTCGGCGACAGACCGGCATGAGTCCGTTACGAATCGTCGCGTAATATAGACTTGTCGAAATTTAGTTCGCGCCTTCCGCTCGCGGAATCGGAGTTCGCGATTAATATAATCGTAGAACTAACCACGCGTACGATAAGTATTATCGTTTTGATCGATTGATCACGGGAGATCACGA
>NW_017133602.1:0-452 GCF_001652005.2 Ceratina calcarata | reverse complement strand
TACCAAAAGGTAAACGTGCAATCGGGAGCAAATGGGTATTTGCTATCAAGAGGAACTCCCACGACGACAGCATTAGATATAAAGCGCGTCTCGTTGCTAAAGGCTGCGCACAACGAGAGGGCATAGATTTTTTTGATACGTTTGCACCAGTCGTGCGCTATGAATCTATTCGGATACTGCTGGCAATTGCTGCGAGAGAAGATTTAGAGATTGAACAGTTCGACGTAAAGACAGCTTTTCTTTACGGTGATCTGCAAGAGGAGGTCTACTTGCAACAACCCGAAGGCTACGCTACCCAAGAAAATGAAGATCTTGTCTGCAGATTACAACGAAGTCTTTATGGCCTAAAGCAGTCTCCACGTTGCTGGAATGAGAAGTTTGTCGGATTCCTGAAGAGGTTCAATTTCGAGAGTATCGAAAGTGATAAGTGCGTGTTCATCGGTGAAGTGAAA
>NW_017133601.1:0-452 GCF_001652005.2 Ceratina calcarata | reverse complement strand
GAATAGGCAAAAGACCACAAAGGGAGCATAAGGAAGTAAGTAAAAGACAGATTGCCCATCTAGCAATAAAATGACAAAGAGGCAAAGATAGCAGCATACACGTACATGGGACATGCACCGCTAAGCTATCATCTCTACAGAATGGGCCTTTTGGACAAAGGCACATGCACCACCTGTCCAGATGAGAATGAAACGACAGACCACTTTTCTATCGAACTGTGTCAGACACACCAGAACCAGAAGGGAAATCTTCAAGTAGAACTAAAAGAAATAGATAAGGTAAAATCACCTTGACCCAAGACATGGTCAATTTCATGCTTCATGATTAAAACGGTATCATGGAATTAGGAGTAGGTGTCGTACAATTTTTAACATAGAATAGACAAAATTAATATTCCGTACACAATATTGGAGTGGAATATTTACAGGTCTTAAAACATAAAGGAAGCACA
>NW_017133600.1:0-452 GCF_001652005.2 Ceratina calcarata | reverse complement strand
TTCGATTCTTCTTTATCAAAAACATTGAATTAATTAATTCAAGATAAAAATCTCTTTGATTGATACTCACTGATATCGGATTGCGCGTCCCACGTTTCGTTCGCGTAGACCTTTACGAATTTTTTATAACTGCTTGGAAAACAGTTATTGCTGGACACCAACCGCGCCAATCTTTCGATAGGAGAACCCAAGTTCGAGGCAGTCATTTTCTCGCAGGTAGCTGCGATCATCGTTCGGCCATTTGTTACTTTATCGTATTGAACGATGCCAGCGAATGTCTAAAAAAACAGATAAATCTGAGATCAAGCATTCTCCAGTTACGATTTTTAAATATACGTACCTCTGCCAAGGTATTCATTAAGTAGCCAAGATCGTCAGGTGAAAATTCGATCGGATCGCATAAACTGAAATATGAATATTATACTATTGTATCTATATTGAATTGTTAATTA
>NW_017133599.1:13102-13733 GCF_001652005.2 Ceratina calcarata | reverse complement strand
ATATAAAAGATTGTCTCTTTTATTACTGCCTAATTTAAATATGGCCTTTATTAACAAAAAAGTTCCCCACTTCTGAAACACACAGTATGAATATTACGTCTGCATTCATTATTGCAGTAATTTATACTAAACGCATTTGTAATTGTGTCATTATATATTTCTGACAAATTATTCATGTTCGTTATTTGAATACGCATGATTATTATCTGTGTACCCGTTATTATTTTATTAAACAATTTGTACTAAAACAGGCGATTCAAATTAGATGAGAAAGATTCGACTGATGTTGATGAGGGATTAATAGGGTTCTGGGTTTGGCCGATCAAGAGAAATCTACGGTACTGTTTTCGTTGAGAAATTGGAGGACTGCCAAGGGGAGTGACATTAATTTTCGTGCCCGAATGGACCCACTGGAACGAGATTATCCGAAATTGCCTCCGAACGTCTCTTCAACGAGGAAATTATACGACTTGGTTCCTCCGCTGTTGTTACTATTCTCAGTTCAAATATTCTACTACCCCGAAAACCAGTCAAACGTGCATCCCCGTTAAAGAATTTATTGCCCAATGAAGCATTGTAAGAATATGAGAAAAAACTCGTAGCTTCTTTTTTAGATTTATATCAAACGGTC
>NW_017133599.1:11228-12793 GCF_001652005.2 Ceratina calcarata | reverse complement strand
GGCTAAGGCATGGAGGAACGTTTCTGTGGATTTGGAGCGAAAGAAACCGGAAGGAGTTTCGACGTTCTTCGGGGTGCTCGACAATGGCAAACAAACCCCGGCGGCTGATAAAGGACAGCCACTTCGGTTGGCAGACGATCCTATACCCGGAGTCCCTTTCCAGATACGCGGATAAAAAGAGGCGCGAGATCCATTGACGCGGACAAACGATTCGTCGCCGAGCCAAGGGAGAAGAATGGCGACGAAAAACCAACAGGCTGCCAGACAGTTGCTCGGCTAAAAAATTCCCTCGAACCTGCATCCGACACGGTTCTTTCCCCCGGGCGGTGATTCGTCGTCTGGCCACCAACGTATTGTCGGACACCAGTGCTTTCAATTATTACGTTCGTGCAAAAAATATAATTGCCTCGTAGAAGTAAACGTGATAACTGTAATTAATTTAATTAAACATTTTCTACCTACGAGGTGGCCACGCAATTTTTAAGGCTAGTTTACTTATTTATTGTAACGTCGAGGGTTCTTGTTTCAATCGAAACGGGAATGGAAATCGCAGAAGCTTACCAGGGACGATAGTTTAGGAAACAATACAAATTTACTCGGCGAACGCGAACCGTTCCCTCTTTTTCTTCGGAGGAGAAGAAGAAGAAGTGGATAAAAGTGTCTGAAGACAGGAAACGGGTACGGAACAGGCGTAAGAGGGAGGCTCGCGCTAGGAGTGGTGTGTCAATAAGGATCGACTATCGTTTCGCGATTCGGATTTCGTCGTCAACAGAAAGCGGAATGAAATTTGCCCGCTTGGAAATTCCAAACCTCGGAAACGGGAGAACGCCAGAGAGAACCCACCCACGCGATGCCTTCCGTTTCTCTACTTTTTCCGTTCGATAATCCCAGGGTACTCTCGTCGTTATACGCCAGGCAATTATTTGTCATTCATGATATAAGTATAAGAAATGAATATCTTTTTCAATTGTTAAACAACGTGATTCGTATTCTCCTAATTCATTAATAGGTTTAAAAATAAATCCTAAATAATTTAATGAATCTGAGATGAAAAAAAATGGAGATCTTGTAAAATGTGATAATGACGATACTCACTTGTTCCACCCAAACGTTCGTCGTCATGATTTGGTTCTTCAGGTTCTGAAAAAGAAAACAGAAAAACCAGAGTGAAGATCGGATTTCCAGAGAGGTACTCCGCAGTCTCGAGAGTTTCTAGTTACTGGAGGACGGATTTATTGGGTTTTCAAGATACGGGAACAATGGTGGGATAAGGGAAGAAAGAGAAATAAGCCTTTTAGTCGTCGTCGTCGTCGAAAACCCAACAAATCATCTTAACCCTCCTCGTTCTCCGCACGCAAATGCGATTTGTCAATTTCGCGAGTGATCCACAAATCCCTACCGAATATCTTCCATAATTGTAACCAGAGACGCTGGCCACTAAATCAGGGATAGTGACTTGTGACCTTCTAATATTTCCTCCGCTGCTTAAGCTTTACCTTAAAAAATCGAATTTTCTTTTGCATTTTTCGAAAGTTTATACTAAAATTTTAAGGTTGGATCTTAAC
>NW_017133599.1:6805-8639 GCF_001652005.2 Ceratina calcarata | reverse complement strand
GCAATCTAGTGTTAAATTACTCAAACCATTATTATCCTTATTTTATGTTTAATTCCATGCATTGATAAAAATATAAATTAGAAGTCTAAATCGTTAGTTGAAGCGACTGTTGTCGCGATTGTGCAACGTAAATGAATTCGCGCGGACGGTTTATCTCGCATGCTATTTAAAACGTTAAGAAAATTCGCGTTATTAACGCGGAAATATGAGACTTAAATATTTCCAACTGCGTAGCGGGCGCGGCCAAGTTACTTCTAGTCGCGCCTCGCAGCCGTCCAAGCTTTTGTTACCGGTTAAAATATGCGTAACAATTTGTTTCAGGGGCGCTAAAAGTGGTTGCCAGAAGCCCGGCAAGCTCTCCCATCAAATTAAAACCGGCTACAAAGACGTTCCTTGCCGGTACGAAAAAAATTCTCCGCGTATATTCAAATAATTATTACATAAAAAAAAAGTAATCAAAAACGTAGGCAATTTTCGTATTTTAAAATAATATTAATTTATTTAGCAAAGATAAATATAAATATTTTATTTGGTTTATAATAAAAAATAAAGTCGTAGTTTATTAATAAAAATACGTCCTGTTTTTTTTCTTATCAAATCCCATTTTGTCCTCTTTTAACAAGGGAAACAGTAACACTACACTCGCATGAATTTTTCTTGAGTCTGGAGGATACGTCTGACTATACATCGACCTGTACTACTGCCACGTTTCACTGAATTCCTCCGCTCGATTTCGCTTCGGTCGGCGAACGAAAGAATTCTGAAGGTTCCGAAACGACGAGTCACACCCATCCGACTACTCTGTCTAAAAAGTCCGATGTGTAAACACGATTTTCGGTGGGCATTCATTAAGTGACGACCCCAGACGGAGGGAATACGACGAGCCTCGGCGCGGTGCTCGGGTCCCGCCGGTTTATGTGTAAGTAGTCTAATGTTATGGAAATTGGATGTCGAAAGAAAACAGAGGGGACTTCCACGAAACGAATAGAAGAAAGCCGGGTCCTCCTCGCGTCTCTACCGTTGCGATCCACTTTCCACCCATTACGCCCTATCTCCCTTCCACCCCCGGCGACGGTCGCGTAATTCTAGCTTTTACTTTTTCTCATTCGCCTTCGGTCCCTCTTAACCGCGTTTTCTCGCTTTCCAACCCCTTATCCACGGCCCCGGCTCGTTCGGGCGCGTCGTTTCCACCGGCAACCGGGGCTGTATCGCCGCTATCTATTTACTAGTTTACGTGGCACATTCAGATCGGGGCGGGAAGGGGCACGCGTGCAGGGAATTCCGTTCCGGGCGTACGTTTAACGGCACCTCGGAGAAATTTTTGAGGAAGCTGCGGAAAAGAAAAGGCTACGGGAAACATTCTTCCCGGAACCTTACCGTCGCCGGAGAGGCTCCGTGGAGACCGTGGAAAATTTTCAACCCGGAGCGCCGCGGCGGACGCTTGAATTTTCTTCGTGCCCGAGTACAGGAATTATGCACCGGTACCGTACATAATGCATTCCGCGGTATGGAGGACTTGGTCACCGGGAGGAAATATTCAAGCATGGGCGTGGCTCCTCTACTATGTAGCTCCGCCGTCTTCCCACCGTCGCTCGAGAAACCTCTGGCGATCAGTTTATTAAGAGAAAAACGTAGAAACCAGTGGGAATACGATTTAAGGATGTATTGGTTATACAGTCAATCCTAAAAGTTTACGTAGTTTAGAAAAAAGCATTTCTTATAATTAAAACGGAATCAGACGTCAGAAGAACAATGCTAATAAAAAATAGCTACGTGCTAAAAAATATAGAAGGAAATTTCTAATTAATTATTGACGCAAAGAAATTTTTATACT
>NW_017133599.1:3605-5068 GCF_001652005.2 Ceratina calcarata | reverse complement strand
TTTCAAAAAACCGATGAATTGAAATAAAATTATGCAAGTATCTATAATAACAAATTCAACATGCTAGCATTGTTTAAGTATATAGCCTATACATCCTTAAACCGATTAGAATGTTTCATTGATCGCCACTTTTTATACCAAATTGAATATTAAAAAGTTTCACGTGGATTTCGCAATTTCTTTCAACATTTGAAAATAATCATATTTATTTAACGAGCATCGCGTTATGCTGCCGGCAGTTATGTTTTCTTTTTTATACCGGACACATCGTTTTAATATTTTTCGAGCCGATGAACGGTATGACGTAAATCAAATCAACAGTTTGGAATACAAATAGCAGGCCGACCGTGAAACGGTGTCGCTGAAATTTGATGATTTTTCGATATATTTTGATAGTAGCAGCGGCACCGAATTAATTTTTATCGATGAAAAATAGAAAAGTTTTCAATAACCTGCAGTGGAAAATCGTATATAAACAGTTTTTATCCGTAATCCCAGTAATTAAAATTATTTCCCAAACACTGAGAACACTCGAAACGTTACCCACGGCTGTAATGAACGCGACAGCCCTTTAATAGACAAGTAATTTATCTCTAAAGTCGTTTGTCCCTAATCACGAAACCAAGTCTGATCCTGGGAAACTCGATTCTGACAGCTTAGTAAAATCACAGACAAATGTCTTACTCGAAAACAGCTTAGAACCGTAGGCAAACCGGTACAAAGGGAGTTTAGCCTGAGTTCTCTGGCGAGAAATATCAGTCGTTAGTCGAGCAACCATCGTTACTCACAAGCGAGATTACAGTTGCCCGACGATATTAACATACTTTCGACGAAATCTATCAACGTGTAACGAGATGGAAAAAGTTTTACAGCGAATACGAAAACGAGGGTTCAACCGTCGCGTCGGTTTTGCAAATGAGAAGGCGTAGGTATCGCCCGGTGACAACTCGCAAATTGCTTTCCCGTGTGTCAGCCGTCCCTTTCCGCGTGGCTTTGACGCCGGAGAATTTTCAAACGCCGTGTCGACTACCTAAAATCCTCTAGAAATTCTCTCACGCGCACTGACAAATATCTTACTTATTTCTGTTCCAATTCCGAGGTATAGAATAGAACGTGCAACGAAAAACGATGAGAGAATCGAACCGTCAGTGTCAGAGACGAGTCAGCTCTGGTTATTGTAAAGGGGGAAACACTGAGACGTTACGAGAGCCTCTTTGGTCTATCGATTTACAAATTCCGGGGTTACAGCTAGTAACAACGAAATTGAGCCAGCTACGTGCATATGTTAGTCTCCCCTAGGGGGACAAAATTCAAAATGAGTAATAAGTCATCATCTTATTTTTTCGATGCTCGATCTCGCATTGATATTGTTGGATTTTATTATAACGTAATTGGATTACTTTTTAAATACTGAGGCCATTAAAATGTAACTTAAAAAATTATTATTGTACATTGTACAGGGT
>NW_017133599.1:0-1494 GCF_001652005.2 Ceratina calcarata | reverse complement strand
GCTGTAAAAGATTTAGTACAATTTGACAATACTACAAAAAAAGAAAACAAAGTAGTGAAATGCACGACAACCAAATTTTGAAGTCGACTTTCGTGTTTTTTATCATAGAATCATCCCACGATTTCCGGCCCACCCTGTACAATGTACAATAATAATGTTTTAAGTTACATTTTAATGGCCTCAATATTTAAAAAGTAATCCAATTACGTTATAATAAAATCCAACAATATCAATGCGAGATCGAGCATCGAAAAAATAAGATGATGACTTATTACTCATTTTGAATTTTGTCCCCCTAGGGGAGACTAACACATGCACGTAGCTGGCTCAATTTCGTTGTTACTAACTGTATAAACGAATTGGCCAAGGCTGCACTATCATCGACTCGTACTACTTATTACGTACAGAGACTAATAAAATCCAACAGTATCGATGTCAGATCAAGCATCGAAAAAATAAGATGTATACTTATTATTCGTTTTGAATTTTGTCCCCTTAGGGGAAACTAACACATGCTCGTAGCTGGCTCAATTTCGTTGTTACTAGCTGTACAAGTAGTTGGAACCAAGAATACGTACACACGCATGAAACAGGTTTGATAGCTTTGTGGTTGTAACTGGTTAACGTTAGATTAATATTATCGCGGTTTATCGGGAGCTTTTTTGTCGTATTTTGTACGGTCTCTCGATCGCGGTGATACTGAGGTCTATAATGGTATCCAGAAAGTAGTTAAAGTTCATTTCCTCTCCTTACGCTGGTTTCTTTGTCCCTGTCGGTGGAGGTTTAATTGGATTTGCCGTCTCGGAGCTTTCAGCGGCCGAGCGCGACCAATGAAATTTTACTTTCGCACAAAGAGCTGTACTTTAAATCGATTGACCGATCCCATTGGCTCGTTCGTCGCCGGAAAATTTCTCCATTTCGGTGGACCACCTTAAAAAACGCGACTCGTTCGTCTTCCACTGTTCTTAACAATAGAAAACATTGCCTAACCGAGGAACGATAATCGCGGAAGTTGCAACAAATTGTTAACAATGTGTCAATAACGATGGAAGTTGCCGGTGAAAAATTGAGAGGGCCAGCGTGAAAGGATCGGGGCTAATTCATTGGGTGGAAGCAATTAAAACTTTTCTACTTGCACCGGTTAATTTGTCTTTGTTGCCACCAGCAGCCGGCGGAAGCTCTCCCTCTTTTGTCACGGACCTCTGTTCGCACGATCTTCCGGACCCGTTCAGACTCTTTCGGAACTGCTACGTCTTTTTCATCGCACTCGGTTAATTGTTGGCTTTTCGGTATCCAAGTCGATTCACCAAAGGGACCCGGATGCCTTTGACCGATCGCTTATTTTCGTTGCACGACGTAACGCTCGTCACTCGTCCAATGATCAACTATCACTTTCATTTTTTTTTTTATAAATTCTGTTTTTATTCAGTCTTACAATAATCGTACAGCTAGTAACAACGAAATTGAGCCAGCTACGTGCATGTGTTAGTCTCC
>NW_017133598.1:0-452 GCF_001652005.2 Ceratina calcarata | reverse complement strand
GTGTGTGTGTGTGTGTGTGCAGAAATTACGAACTACCGTTTTCTATAAAACAAATTAGGTGCGTTTGAAGAAAAAATTGCATTTGTAGGTGTAAATTACGTGAAAAATTATTTATAACTAAGAAAGTATACAACGAAACGTAAAATCCATAAGTACGTCCTCAGATAATGTACTTTTTAAACTAAATTTAAAATTTCAACTGAATCGACGAAGATTTGTCGAAGTTTTGTGTGCAGTCAGCTCGAAAAACACTATTTTGAGAAAAATCCATTTAATGTTTCACATATAGGAAGTAAGGTTGTGAATACATTTCAGAGTATGTACAATGAAAGCCTTTAAGCAGATTTTATATTACATTTACTATATTCTCATAAAAAATAGATTATTTCTGCAGGGGTGGTTTTATTCCTGAACAAAGTGTAACTCGACGTTTACATACGTGTATTCTACTG
>NW_017133597.1:0-452 GCF_001652005.2 Ceratina calcarata | reverse complement strand
TGTATACATATCTATCTTTTGTATAAATAATACATATTTTTTTTAGTAAATATAGATCGATCAGAGTAAGTAGACTTTTTTTATGATATATGATTTGTAAAATGATTTCTCACAAAATTTCACATTTTGGCTACACAAAATAAATACAATTATACTATGCCCTTACACGTTTAACGTTTGTAATCTATAGTTGAACAATTCTAATCGATTGAAAAGTAGATTGTTTTTCAATTATCCTAGGTATAAACAATGAAAGTACAATGTACTTATATGGTAGCGTGTTACATGTATGTTTCTTCGTTGTAAGTTTTTTCTCCAACCGATACAAGTCTAATTTAGACGAAATAATATGATGCACAGTTTCACGTTTGTATTCCTAATGTTAATTATATGTACGTAAATTTTAATTGCTGCTGCACTTATAATATGAAATATTGTACATAGGTAATATA
>NW_017133596.1:0-452 GCF_001652005.2 Ceratina calcarata | reverse complement strand
CTGAAGACCCTCGCGAGGACAATTTTGTTGAAGGACATCCAAGTAGTCGGGCACGTCTCCCTCGAAGACGTGACAATCGTTATTGATCTCATGCTCGGGCGAATAGAGCTTGATCTCTTGTAGGATAGTGAACGACAAAACGAACTGTCTTCACCGATTCTGATGCATGAATACACATTACGATCGTCCAACGAGATGCGATCACATCTCCTATCAAAAAGTATTGACATATGTCTCGAAACTTGTTTCATATTTACAAGTATCGGTTTTGATACATTATATCAATACTTCATAGGATACGGATGGATCTCTTTGTAGAATTGTCACACGATCCATCATAATCGCTGGGGCCGTTTGTAATTCATAACAAACAATATACATTTATGCGTATTATACGAAGGTAGTAAACGAACAGTCAGGTTTTCTTAAACGCGAGACGAAGAAACTGTGTT
>NW_017133595.1:0-452 GCF_001652005.2 Ceratina calcarata | reverse complement strand
TTTCCTATCTCAACGCGGGATAGAGTTAGAAACTACTGCGCCATACACGCCGGAGCAAAACGGGCGAGCTGAGCGAGACATGAGGACAATTGTAGAGAGTGCTCGTTCAATGTTGTATGCTAAAGATGTTCCTTTAAATCTGTGGGCTGAAGCAGTAAATACTGCTGTGTATATTTTAAATAGGACTGCGACCAGTCAAACCCCTAATTCGACGCCATTTGAAACCTGGTCGGGAAAACCAGCGGTGTTAGATCATGTAAAGACTTTTGGATGCGATGCGTACATGCATATACCAAAAGAATTGCGTGATAAGCTTGCTCCAAAGAGCAAGAAATTAATGTTCGTCGGATATGAGGGTAATTCGACCAATTATCGTATGTATGACTTATTATCTAAGAAAATCAAAGTTTCCCGAAATGTTACGTTCAATGAAGAGGTTGGTCCACCAGAAG
>NW_017133594.1:0-452 GCF_001652005.2 Ceratina calcarata | reverse complement strand
GAATAATTTCATATAAGAATTGTATGAATGATTTAAATAAAGAGTGAGTTTCAAATTTGATCGAGCTGGCGATTTTACGAAAAATCGATGGTGTTACACATATGAGAGGGTTTTCCGTACGCAGGGCTGCGGTCCTGGGAACGCAACCCCGGAAACATTAGCGTTCATCGACTTCGGCCACGGAACACCGCGGCAAATATTACCACCGAGCCCCCCCTCTCCCGCCCCGAGGCCCGCTCATTCGCTTGCTGTTCATAATTAGTGTTCCCGTGGGAACAATAATGCCACGCGGTTTAACGAGAATTCGACGTGGCAACCGACCGACGGCTACCCGAACGGATACCCTATCCGATGGCCTGATCAGCGAGGAACGCTTTCCACCGTGAAGAAACTGTCCACCGAATCATTCTCTTAATGCCCCTCGACCGGACAATGTGCCTCTCAATCAAACA
>NW_017133593.1:0-452 GCF_001652005.2 Ceratina calcarata | reverse complement strand
TGTTTAATATTTATATACTATATTTTTCAAAGTATTATTTTATTACAATATTATAACTCTGAACATTGATTAACTAAAATAACTAAGATTTAATAAAACTTAATCTTATTTAAACAATAAATCAGTATTGTAAAAGTTCCTCTTTTTAATAGCTATTTAAATTTATATACATAAACATAACGTTAATTTAAAAAAAGAAAACAATCTACAGAACGCACGCCGGGAGTTAGTCAGCATCCCAGCAGATGGTAGCAATAGTACTGCCTATCGTCCAGTTTGAAAGTATTTGTGGTGATGTAGATAAAGCCTAAACATTCTTCTTTTGATAAATAAAGAATTTCCAGCTCGAGCTCAAGTTTAAAAAATAAAATAAGTTGAACTTACGACAACTGTGATAATTGTAACAATTGTATGGAACCTGTATTGATATAGACAAAGCCAAAACACTCTTC
>NW_017133591.1:0-452 GCF_001652005.2 Ceratina calcarata | reverse complement strand
TTCGGACCCGCCTAAGGATTTCGCGGTATCGCGAGATCAGTTCCTTGTCAATCAGCGAAGGCAAAGGATATACGAAGATGCAAGAAGCGCAAGTGAAGGAAGTCACGGGGGCCGCGGAGTTCTCGGCCACATTTGACAAGTGTTTGTCATTGGCAAGCACGAGGGAGGTGGCCGTGCAAACGGACCCTCGGCCGCAACCGGCACCATACGACACCGCCGAAGAGGACGCGCAGGGGGTTCCGGTAAAGGAACCTCCACGTCCAGCAGTACCGAGGACTCCACCCGAAGTAATTATTCCGCTGCCAAATGCGACCTTGCGGATTCCCGGGCATGTGCCGCTGGGCGCAAGAAAATTCAGATGCAAGGTCCCGCAAGGGAGGTACACCTTGCGGTGGAACCGGGCTGGGATATTGGTCTCCCTAACATTAAAGGAAACCGGTCCACCACCACCA
>NW_017133590.1:0-452 GCF_001652005.2 Ceratina calcarata | reverse complement strand
TCGGAAAGATTTATGTATTATAAAAAGGGCGAAATTTTCCCGAAGAGGGAGTCGTATTTTTTAGGACCCGAAAAGTTGGTTGCGGATCAGTTAATTCAGTCGTTTCAGTTGGTGTAGCAGTTTCTTTGCGAGTTGGCACATTTTAAAATTATGAGTACCGAAGAGGATCAGTTGCTAGCGTGTGCAAGCTATGTAGTTATACACTTGCTAAGTAAAGAGAAGAAACGGAAACGTCGTTGGTGGCAAAGAAAGTTATTTGAAAATCGTGAAAAATATAGGTGCACCGATCTTTGATCTGATTTAAAGATGGAAGATCAAAGTGGTTTTAAGAACTTCTGCAGGATGTCGTTTACCGAATTTGGAATCCTTTTGACGTTAATTGGACCGACTATAACAGAACAGGATACAAATTTTAGATCGGCTATTCCAGCGCATGAGCGCTTAGCAGTAAC
>NW_017133589.1:0-452 GCF_001652005.2 Ceratina calcarata | reverse complement strand
TGATTATTATCAATTTTAATATTATTTTCAAATGATTATTATCAATTTTAATATTCTCAGTTGAATTTAATTAAGAACTTCATTTTTCTCGAAATCCACGAGATTTACGAAAAAATTGCAGACAGTCATTTATGGTCTTCAAAAAAATATAGAAAGTCATTTTTGTGATACGTGATAGTTTCCGAGATAAAGTGTTAGAATTCTCAATAAATTACTTTCAGATGGTACAAAATATTTCTAGAATTCGTCTGCTTTCAAGAATTCGTATCAATCCTTATCAGCATTGTTACACCATTAATCAGTTATGTGGCAATAAACACAACGCAGCACCCTTTAAATCTTAATTAATAATGTAATCAACTGATTCAGCAATCACACTCATCTTGTTATCACTTATTGATAATGCTATTTGTGACGTAGAGATAACGTACATTTATCAGATCGTATTGTCT
>NW_017133588.1:8341-9660 GCF_001652005.2 Ceratina calcarata | reverse complement strand
CATATGCGCAATTCACACATACGATCATGCCTCAAGCCTAATTCTAATGAAAATAATTACATCTTAACACAGATTTATGTTCGAACGCTATGTAGAGTCGCTATTTCAGTTTGTCCGTAGCTCAAATAACATTTACTTCAACGATACTATTAAATTTTCGTTTTCCGTGATCTGAAGGAATTCTATTAGAGTTAGGAAGATTCGAGCGGAAGGGCTTTACGTGCCGGAATCGTGATTACGCTTATTGCGATCGCTACGGTTCTGAACAAGCCAGGCGGAACGATAACAGCGGTAACTCATCCTTTCGCTTGGTCAGACCCCTCTTCTATTTTCACCGAGCTCCCGTTCTTCCGCGTCGTTGGGAACGAAAAAAGGGCACGCGAGCGATTTCACGCGCGTCCTGTATGTGTGGGAAAAGCTGGATCGCGAGCAAACGGAAAAGACTAGCCAAAGAAAATTGCCAGAAGCAGGAGATCGACCCTCAGGATCAGTTCGAGGCCTTCCGCTAATCGCATTCGAAATTCCAAGCCGGCCAGCCCTGATCCTCGCGGTGTAATCATCCCAATTAGGTTCTACCCTTCTCTCACCTCCTGGACTCTTTTGGGCTCGTTCCCGACTCGAGGAAATCGTTCGGACGGAATCGAACGGCGAAAGTGGTTTCCAGATAAGTGAGACGAAATCGAGTAGACGCGGTGAATGGAAATCGTTGATCGTTCTTTTATTTCGTCTGTACAGCTAGTAACAACGAAACTGAGCCAGCTATCATTACCAGCACCTACATTAAAATTCTTTTTATTTTCACGCGTCAAAATTATAATGATGACTCACGCGCTGCGTTTGTTACTTTTGATACTCGGTTCTCTCACCTATAACGCTATAGTAACGCACTCATATTTTCATACAACTAGTAACAACGAAATTGAGCCAGCTACGTGCATGTGTTAGTTTCCCCTAGGGGACAAAATTCAAAACGAGTAATAATAAGCATGATGTAAAAACATAAGGTGTATTCTTCCGGCGTGTTCAAATGTGTCGCTGTTTGCGCCTTCCACTCATCGGCCATATTGGAAGTACGATGATCTATTGTTTATTTCAAACACGTATATATATTACTCTCCGAGAACCTAATTTTTGACATGTTTACGATTTTTAAATTCGCTCTGTTTTAATATGAAGTGTGATTGGTTAGAAATCCAAAATGGCCAACGAGTGGAAGTGTCCGTGTACAGATGGATGTTCAAATGGATGCGCAAGAACACACCTTATGTTTTTACATCATGGTTGTTACTAGCTGTATGAATATATGAGTGCGTTACTAT
>NW_017133588.1:4805-5869 GCF_001652005.2 Ceratina calcarata | reverse complement strand
GTACATACAAAATACTGTAAAAAAATTGTAGATATTTCAATAATCGATGTACGACGTAGCAAAAGTAATTTCGTTTAGAAAATTGAGATTTCAAGTTTTAAAACCGGATGAATCCGCACGTCGATACCAGCTGTTGTTTCGACTACTCGTCTCTGTCGCAACAGGTGCGGACGACAACCGTAACGGATACGAGACCACTGACGTTTCTTCGTTTCACGGTGCGTCAAAATTGACGTGAACACGAGCAGCTGAATTACCCTCCAGTTGTTTGTTCCACGCATCAAACTATACGATCCAACAATTTCAGACAGTGAACTAACGATTCAATAGCTATCCAGTGGTCTTTGCTAAATAAGAAACTAATGTTACAATCGTAATTATTACGTATGCGTGTGAGCAGCCGAACATTCGGCATGATATAAAGGGTGTCCCAAAATTAGTGTAAGATATTGAAATGGGAGGTTCCTCACGTAATTTTAAACGACATTGTCCTTAACGAAAAAGTTGATGATGATGACTCGCACGCTTCGCTTGTTACTTTTGATACTTGGTTCTCTCACCTATAACGCTATAGTAACGCACTCATATATTCATACAGCTAGTAACAACCATGATGTAAAAACATAAGGTGTGTTCTTCCGGCGTGTTCAAATGTGTCGCTGTTTGCGCCTTCCACTCATCGGCCATATTGGAAGTACGATGATCTATTGTTTATTTCAAACACACATATATATTACACTCCGAGTACCTAATTTTTGACATGTTTACGATTTTTAAATTCGCTCTGTTTTAATATGAAGTGTGATTGGTTAGAAATCCAAAATGGCCAACGAGTGGAAGTGTCCGTGTACAGATGGATGTTCAAATGGATGCGCAAGAACACACCTTATGTTTTTACATCATGGTAACAACGAAATTGAGCCAGCTATGTGCATGTGTTAGTTTCCCCTAGGGGACAAAATTCAAAACGAGTAATAATAAGTGTACGTCTTATTCTTTCTATGCTCGATCAGGCGTCTATAGAATTGTGATCGATACTGTTTGACACGTCAAAATAAAAACAA
>NW_017133588.1:2964-3838 GCF_001652005.2 Ceratina calcarata | reverse complement strand
ACATTAGTGCAATTAAATTCGAGGTGGATAAAACCGATTTCAGTTATAGTTCGGCCACGTGTCATAATATATTCGAGCTCTTTCCGTAGCGGACATTCGTTATCTCGCAAGCAACACTCGATCCCAATTTGTAGATCCGTAATTTGCGTCGAAATCGAACACCTGATGCCGCCGAAAATTGCCCGGTCCCTCTCCGAACAGAAACGAGTACGAGAAGAGAAAAGAGATGTCCCTTCAAAGAGCTTTTTCGACTCGGTCGAAATTCCGGCGATTGCCTTCGGAGAGAAATCGTTCGAATTTTTCAACGTTCGCTCGTTACCCCGGGGTTGGTCCGAACGAGAAAATAGTCACGCGATTCGACACGAGGGCACTCGCGAAGACACGAAGAGAAGATATCGTTTTAAACGAGTAGCGAAGAAATTCGAAGTCTCATTCCACAACTCTATTGCACGCGCGATTGCTTCGGAAAACTCGGCTGCCCCTCGATTTTCCCCTGGAACTCGGCCACGTTACGCGCTCCTCTTGGCAAAGACAAAACCTCCCGGGGAACCATTTACCAGCTCCTTCAGTAATTATCGAGAGTTCGTTTCGGCCAATTAGCGGCTCGTTAACACCCGCTGCTCTCTATTGCTCTCGGAAGAGAGAGCACCGCGAATTTTCGTCCGGAGAAACTTTCCAAACGATTTTTACAAACTTCCAGAGGGTATCGTACGTTTGTTAGAACGTATTTTTATTATTTAATAAATACGATCTCTCTCGTTAAAAATTAATTTTCTGATCTTCTACAAGACGGTCGACGCACTCTTTTAAGAGTCATTGATCGCTATAAAGAAATCACATAAAGCAGGCATTTCAAACTCATACAGTTAAGAGC
>NW_017133588.1:0-906 GCF_001652005.2 Ceratina calcarata | reverse complement strand
CTCGGTGGGCCACGTGTTTGACATGCCTGACGTAAAGAAATCAAATGAAATTTTGTGGAATCGTATCTGAATCGACGAAACTGTTTTCGATCCGGGAGCATTGAACGGACAGGGGTAAGAAAAAAGGCACGTCGGATAATAAGAAACTTGAACCGTGTATTCCGATGGAATGTTAAATCAACCGGGAAACTCGGTGACCCGCGTCACGGTCATTTCGCGTCGTATCGCGCATTTGAAATGGTTTCTCATTTCTCAGAAAGCCTGGAAAATTAAACGATTGGTCGTTTCAAATTGTTCATCGGTGTTTATCGTCTCAAGTCCTTTTCAATCTTTGACAGTGGCATAATGCGTTGAATTCGTGGGCACATGAATTGGCCGTCAAATTACATAATTAAAATTCTCCTGTTCTACTTATCGATTCTCTATCGCGTTCCCTTGGTCATTCGACTGAGCAGCTTTCTCTTCGGTAGAGCCAGACTCAGCTTCCATTCGTCGCGCTGCCGTCTTTTCATCTTTTTCAATTTCCCGTCCAACGATTTTATCATTGAGAGGGTCTCGGAAAGGTTAATAAGCGTGTTTCAATTCAGCCTGCGGTGAATAATTGAAGCGGGGCGAACCGTAAATCGCGTTACGGCTCGCTCCTCGATTCTTTTTACGAGCTTGCCACGGATATTTACGACACCGAGAATCTCTGACCCGATTTTACGATCTCCACGCTCTCCGACGGCGAATAAAATTTTGCAAAAAGTTATCGATCGATGGAAATCGTTGAACGCATCGAATAAGAAGAAATAGGCGATCTCTGTCTCGAAATCATTAATGTCATGAGGTGTAAGTTTGGCGGTAGGTTTGAACTATCGAATCTTAGATAACGATACTGTGATACATAATGATTAGTGTGGCAAG
>NW_017133587.1:0-452 GCF_001652005.2 Ceratina calcarata | reverse complement strand
TAACTGTCTTTATATATTTAGTACTATACGCCGCTTGGAATTGGAATCAGTTGTTCTCATCCCCCCCCCTCCCTCTTCATTTCAAAACAGCTGCGTCATGAATCTCACTGCTGTTAATCATTATGCGTTTTCTTATGAGCGGGGGCTGCATTCAGAAATCCAAAACAGAGTTTCCGAGAGAGATCCTACGAGATCGACTATGTCCTCAGCGTGTCCATTTCGCGAGTGACTTTCGAACAATAGAACGGTTTGGAATTTTTCGATGCGGTCATCCATCAAACGCTGAGGATGTATACCATCATACCGGTTACTGATAGGAAATGCATAATACGGCCCGACTTACCACCAGCCTTGCCGGGTTCGAATCCTTACGTTCAAGAACACCCTCATGTAATGTTGCCCATTAATGCCATCAACGGGATCCAAAATACTTTGAAAAGCTGAATTTTTGT
>NW_017133586.1:0-452 GCF_001652005.2 Ceratina calcarata | reverse complement strand
CCTTATATTATATCATAATTTGCCACTTTCCTCGCTCAATTATCTCTTGATTAAAAAGATTAGAAGCTGAAACGAAGTTGTGTGACAATAGTCGTTAAGGGAGGTTCTCTTAAGTATTAGTAACACGACTTTCGTCCGACTTTTCCGTTCCTCTTAAATCCTTTAATCTTTAATCCGGCTGGTCACGTACGTGCCTACAGGATTTTGTTTTCTGTTCTTATCTTTACCGCCGTATAGGAACTGTGTCTTAAAAATCAGTCCGTCACGCGATTCGTACGTTTCGTTGACTTTGAATCGGATAATCTCTGCAGTTAATCTCAAAATTAGTCTCAATGTACTGATAAAAAACCTTCCCGTCTTTTAAAATAACAAAAAGTAAGGTTAAACTTATTATTATAATAATTAGCAGATTGCATATCTTTTCCATACTCGAAATTAAGAATTTTTGATTT
>NW_017133585.1:0-452 GCF_001652005.2 Ceratina calcarata | reverse complement strand
ATCCACAATGCAAAAATCACCTGGCACTTATTCCATTAACATCTTCTAACACAATTTTCATGATTGCCGCGTCATTTAAGATACCATTAAATGGACCTGGCGTATCAATAATGTATCCATTTGTTGTGCAAATTCTAAAAGGCTTACATAATGATGTTTTCTCTGTCCAGAATGATTTTCTTTGATATTCGTTGTTTTTACTTTTTTCATGTTTTATGTAAGTGCCATAAAAAATTATTATTAACGCAGATTCTCCTATATCAAAAAATTTTTTGGGTTCATATGTTGTTTCCTTTAAAATAAGATCGTTTTTCGATTTTGCATTTATTCCAAAATGATTCGGTAATATATCTTTTTCAAGTCCATTAATTATTTGTCGGCAATATTCTGAAACCTATTGTTCACGTTGTAAACCGAATATATTTTTAATTAATGTGTTGGAACTGCCACTT
>NW_017133584.1:0-452 GCF_001652005.2 Ceratina calcarata | reverse complement strand
AAATGAAAATGAAAGATTTGTTTCTCCCCTTGAGAATTATTTTCCCAATAAATCAAATAGTTTATAACATTCGTCTATTACAAATATAAAATAAAAATGAACGATTTTCTCCCCTCGAGGATTATTTTCCCAGAGGCACCCTTAATTTAAGATCCAGCGGTGGTGCGAGCGTGTTTACAAGTTTCACGTGTTGCCGATCGTTGAATTATAGCCATACGGCATTGGGAACATAGAGAAACGACAGAATGAAAGGAAGCGGCTAAGTTAGAAATCTGTTTGAATCCGGCGAGAGGCCCATTTTCGAGAGCCAATCGACCGTGAGTCCCTCCAGTTTTCGTCGATCGCATATGCCCATAAATCTCCCCGAAACTCGCGTCGAATCAGACCCGAAGAAAAAATTTGCTCTCTCTATTTCTTTCTTCTGTGCATCTGTTATAATCTGCAAAATTCAT
>NW_017133583.1:0-452 GCF_001652005.2 Ceratina calcarata | reverse complement strand
ATTATTTAATATTCAAGTGCATATAAATGATACAAAGTAGCGGCTAAAAATATACCTTATGTACTGTCATAAAAATATGTATTGTCCAGTGTTTTCTACATTTCTACTGTTTTGTAAAATATATTTATGATACGGTTATTGGTAATACGGTTATTGATTACGGTTATGTGGTAATAATGAAAATAAAAAGATGGTGAAAGTTTGTTCTGTTATGTATAATAGTGTAGGTCATTTCACATTCAAGTGCATAAATGCACTTACAATCAGAATAGTAAAAACAATCGAACGGTTGAAACGAAGGAAGGGGAAGGGCAGAACATGTGATTATCACTATATCTGCAATTACCCATTATCCGTATTTTCTCTATTACATAAAAACTGACCTTTTTATGAAAAGGTAAAAAAATTAGACAAGTTTGAGATGTGTTGTTGCAATAAAATCCTTCTTACAT
>NW_017133582.1:0-452 GCF_001652005.2 Ceratina calcarata | reverse complement strand
ATGTTATTAATTTTTTAATCGCTTCGTCTTCCTCGTTTGGATTAATATTAACGTTTTCAACAATACTGCGCTTAGCTGACCTAAATTCTAAAATTGATTGTGATTCCGTTGCGTCGGGGATGCAATTAGCATTTATACATGGTGTAACTGCGTTTCTGAATAACATCTTACGTAATGCCCACATAAATTGCATATAATTTGGATTATCGTTCCACCCGTTCTGTGATCTAATACAAGAAAAAAATAGCTCCAAATGGTCTTGTGAACATTTGTATGACAAAAAATATTTCAACGGGATTTCTTTTAATAAAACACTAGCAAGATCTAAAATGCTGCGCGTATTACCTATAAATCCGATTACGAAAGTTTTCCTTCTGTGCCACAAAATATTAGTCTTGTTGATTCGCAACGTCATAATACATGTATATTTTATGGTATCAGAAAAGAATTGT
>NW_017133581.1:0-452 GCF_001652005.2 Ceratina calcarata | reverse complement strand
TTTATAAGTAATCCTTCTTTTCTGTATAACCGAACTTATCCTTTTGTGCGTATAAATGTTATATAGGTCAGTCTTGATCCCGCGCAACAAACTGGCTCAAAATGTATTCAGTTGATCTGCTGGTTGGATGATCGTCATCTTCCATGTGTTCCACCAGTATCTGTCACTGTTCCTGCCGATTATCCATTGACACCACCGCGTTGTGTGATGGCACCCCATGAATACGCCACGACATTCCTCTCTGCTGTTCAGAAGGCTCTGAACGCTCGCATTACGAAACTTCCTCGACGTTTTTCCGTATCCCAATTATTAGATACATGGGAAATGAGTGTAAGACAAGCTAGCGCACCTTCTCAAATACCTGTTACTCCTACTACCGTATTAATGGGTTTGTAATACGTCCTTGTATACAGTATATTTATAAATTTAAAACAGTTGTGAAATAAATATCT
>NW_017133580.1:0-452 GCF_001652005.2 Ceratina calcarata | reverse complement strand
TTTAAGATTGTTCTGGTTATAAAACTTTTGAAGAAAGAGACTTTTTTTTAGAAGAGAGAGACTTTTCTAAATAGAGTGAATTTACTGAATTTGGTATTTAATTTAAATACGATAAAATAATTATTGAAGTCGCTCAACTTTGTGAAAAAATATCGAAAAGCTTTAAATTTTGAGTAGAAAAGTACTAACCTTTATTAGTTCTAAGCTGATAATTAACGAATAATTTAATACTTAGCTATGTACTAAAAAATATAGAAGAAAATATCCAATTAATTATGGATGCTGGTGAAAAGTTTTTTATACAGAAGTTGTAGGCACTGACGTCCTCTACAAGATAGGTTTTATGCATTTTTCTTCTAACTTCAGTATTTAACGAGTTAAGTGCAGTTAATTAGCATTTTATTGGCATTCACGAAATCCGACCATCCCAGCGTTGAAATGGCGAACTTTTG
>NW_017133579.1:0-452 GCF_001652005.2 Ceratina calcarata | reverse complement strand
TCGACGCGTAAAAGTGCATAAACTTGGTTACGTGTCGTCTGATACCGTTTAACTCCTCCTTATTAACATTTTCATCTATTCCTTAAGAACGTTTAACAGGTATAGCAGCAGTCGCGTGAGACACCCTGTATAATAGAACTGAGACGAGTGAGAGAGAGAGAGAGAGAGAGAACGATGCAAGGTTAAAACGTCGACACAAATCAATACGCGATAGTACGCGTTACTAGAAAACGTGTCTTCTTTTTCTTTTCTCGTCGACGTTCCTCCGATGATCTTGGTATCCGTCGCGGTAACGCGCGCGTCGTAAAAAAGGAACGCTCGCCCCTTGACGCCGATGGACAAAGGTGTAACCGCCGCAACCGCAGCAGCAGCGGCAGCAGCGGTCAATCTCGAGAGTAAGTAGAGGAAGAGAGCAGCCGTTGCCACAACGTAAGTAGTAATTGTGATGTATT
>NW_017133578.1:0-452 GCF_001652005.2 Ceratina calcarata | reverse complement strand
TGGTGATTCCAAGAGTTTAACAATTATTTTAAAAAATACACGCCTTACGTGACACCGCCAGCGTCATCCGCGCCGCCATCTTCAGTTTAATAAATAGCGTTTTGATTGTAACAGGTTTTATTTATTCAACAGACCTTTCCCTTAGTTCTAAGTTCGCATATTTCGGACGAGTGATCGGCACAACCTCGGCACCCATCGGTAGCCTGGCCGAACCACCCGTTACATGTATTTTAAAAAATAAACCTTGATGAATATGAAGTTGACCACTTTCAATCGTTCATTAAAAAACGTATGAAATAGTAAAAAATTTTATAAGTTGATTACACACATTTCTTAATCTTTTAGTTATTCAGCTAACTTCATGGTAAAAAGAAATAGGGGAGACGAAGAATTGATATTTTGATATCGGCCAAACTAGTGATTTCTGAAAAATATCTCTGCATTAAGGACAT
>NW_017133577.1:11626-15244 GCF_001652005.2 Ceratina calcarata | reverse complement strand
TTTGGATAAGCTGATTGCACTTTGATTGTCGTAATATACTATAGATTTTTCTCCTGCTAGTTCACTAAGTTTAATGTCCGTTAATACTTTTCTTTGATAAACTAATTCTTTGGTAACTTCGGATAGAGCTATGTACTCCGCTTCTATCGTAGATAGTGCAACGCACTTCTGCTTTTTCGTACTCCAACTGATCGGACCGTTTGCTAGCATTAACACATACCCTGAGCACGAATGTCTATCTTCAATATTGCCTGCCCAATCCGAGTCCACGTACGCTTGTAATTTAGTGTTACCTTTAATGTAAGTGATCGCGTAGTCCATTGTACGGTGCAGATATCTAAGTACTCGTTTCGCTCTATTCCAATGGACTGGCTGGGGATTTTTACAAAATCTACTTAGAACGCTTGCAGAGAATGCGATATCCGGTCGTGTCGCGTTTGCCAGATATATCAACGCGCCTACTAATTCGCGGTACGGCTTGCCTTCCATGTCTGACAAGTCTCTTTCTTCTAGCATCGTCTCGCGCGTGTCTTCAAATTTTTCATTCGCTTCTAGAGGAGTTTCTAAATTATTACAGTTTTCCATGTTGAATTTCTTTAACAAATTTTCCGTGTAATAACGCTGAGATAGCTTAATTTGTCCTGTTTTGCCATCCCTATCTATTCGCATTCCTAAAATATCTTTGGCTTCACCTAAGTCTTTCATCTTAAATCTAGCTTTTAATAGTTTCTTTACGCTCATTATTCTATCAAGACTCTTAGATCCTATTAGTAAATCATCCACATAAATTACAATCACCGTATCATCGCTCGCGTGCGTATACACACATGGATTTGCGCCTGATCTTTTAAAATCAATACCGAATAAATAATTATTCAATTCTTCATACCATTCTCTTCCGGCTTGTTTCAACCCATACAGTGGTTTGTTCAACTTACAGATTAGGTACCGCGGAAAGTTCGTGTCGTTTTTTCCTTAAAAATACAGCACAAAACTTTTGTTCAAAGGAGTTTATTTAATCTATTAGGTATTGACCATCTTGATCGATGATCTTTTGCCATCTTTCTGACAACTGCATAATCCCGCTAGTGTAGAAGCTTCGGGTCTTATGAGCGAAAAATTCATCCAAGCAACATCCTTTCAAGTCGCGTTTGACGACAGTTTGGGCACTCTCACCGGGTTTGTACCAAGACCTTTTACGTTTAATATTGTTGTACACAACCCACTTTTCGTCCCCAGTCACCAAACGTTTCAAAAAATACTCTGATTTGTTCCATCTCAGAAGCGATTCACAAACGTCTACTCGGTTCATCAATGGGCACCCAAATATCGAGCTTTTTTGTGTATCCTATTGTTCTTAAATGCACTCTCACTTGTGTAGCACTGATATTCATTCTCTTTGCGATTTCCTCTGCCGTCAAATGTCGATCATTTTCAATTAGCGCTTTGATTACATCGTCGTCGATCTTGGATGGCCGCCCGGAGCGAGGTGCATCTTCAAGCTCAAAAAATTTCCAGAACGGAAGCGAGCAAACCATTTCCGGCATACTGATTCACTTAAAGAATTGTCTCCGTATATAGCACATATCTCACGTTTGGCTTCCGCCGCCATTAATCCTTTTTTGTATAAAAAAAGTAAAATATGCCGAAAGTGCACTTTATTTTCTTCCATTTTGAAACACGAATTACGTCAATAAAACATGTTCAATTTTAATGTAATATGCTTCTTAATTTCAAGGAATATCACACCTATCCAAACAATGTTGAAGTTGGCAACAATTGCAACGCATCGTACTTCTATTGTTTGTTAAGTGACATCTTTTGGAAAAACGACACGAACTTTCCGCGGTACCTAATACTTTGTCCTTCTGGCGTTCATCCTCAAACATTTCTGGTTGCACCATATAAATATTATCCTTCAATTTTCCTTGAACGTATGCAGTAACTACATCCATCTGATGTAAATGCATTTCCATCTCTACACAGCACGCCAGGAACATTCTAACTGTGTCGTACCTGGCGACTGGAGCGAACACTTCTTGATAGTCAATTCCCTTAGTCTGTTGATTTCCATGGGCTACCAACCTGGCTTTATGTCTACATATGGACCCATCCTGGTCCTTCTTTAACTTAAAAACCCATTTATTCGTCAATATTTTTCTGTTCATCGGTCTACTTACCAAGCTCCATGTTTTATTCTCCACTAGGGAGGCATACTCTTCTTTCATAGCATCTAGTCATAATTCTCTTTCAGAACTGTCCATTGCCTCCTGTACAGTATTCGGAGTTTCTTCCTGATACATCGGCCCTCTATTCGCCGAACTGTATATCTTTTTCGGCCTGCCACGATTCCCCGTTCTTAGAAGCCTCGGTCGCCCCGGACCTCGACCGTTTGCTGTGGTTTCATCTTGTCTTGCTTCATTTTCTAGGCTTGTGGATCCCATTACCGTCATTTCAGGTATTTCTTCAGCTTCGGTGTCATCGGTTTCATCGGCATCCGTTGATTGGATATGCAGTGGCATCTCATAGTTTATTGTTTGTATGTTTGTTCCTTCGCGTTGCTCGGAGTGAAGTTCTTCGGCTTCAATGAACCTGACGTCTCTACGCTTTTCTACTGAATTCGTTCCTTTTTCCCCACAATCTATAAGCTTTTGCTTCCTGTGAGTACTCAACTAACAGGTACTCCTTCCCTTTTGGTGCGAACTTATTTGGTTGGTATCTCTTTTCCAAAGCTATCACTCGACTTCCAAACGCTCTCATAAATCCAATATTTGGCTTTTTACCTGTCCACATTTCATATGGTGTAGCGTTTTCTATTGTCTTCGTTGGGCAACGATTTCTAATGTATGCCGCTGCGTTTAGAGCTTCGCCCCACAGGCTATACGACACCTTTGCTTGGGATATCATGCATCTCCCCATCTCTGTTAAAGTACGATTTGCTCTCTCGGCCACTCCATTTTGTTGAGGCGTATATTCTACTGATAATTGCCTGGTTATTCCTTCTTTCTTTAGGAATTGCGTCATTTCTTTCGACAGATACTCTTTTGCATTATCTGTGCGTAATTTTCTTATCTTGTACCCGGTGGCTTTTTCGACTCTGGCTTTGTATTCAACGAAAGCATTAAATATATCAGATTTCCTCTTTAGCATGACAACTTCTATATAACGCGTCTTGTCGTCCACAAATGTGGCGAAATATTTTGCTCCACCTAGCGATGTTACGTGCATTGGTCCGCATATGTCGCTGTGAACAAGACCAAGTATATCTTGCTCAATTGTCTTTGACGATGCATATGGTAGTTGGTGAATTTTGTTTTGACAACACACTTCGCAAGTTATATCTTCACGTTTTATTTCTCCTTGCATTCCATCTACTAAGTCTTGGTCTTTCAATTTCTTCACGTCATCAAAGTTCAGGTGACCCAACCTGTAATGCCATTTGAGTAGACCATTCTTACCTGACTTTGATACACCAGCAAATTCTTGATGGTTTTCGTGTACCAAGTATAGTCCATTTTTCATCTTTGCTTCCATAGCTACAGAACCGTCTTTGCATTTTACTACAGCTTTATCTCTGAAAAATGTAACTACAAACCCGTGTTGCGTAATACTAGAGAC